>NW_026610852.1:0-22500 GCF_029499605.1 Hyla sarda
TAGAGATGAGCGAATCGAACTTGACGAACCCGAATTTGTTACGAATTTCATGAAAAATTTGTTTTGCAACGAATACGAATATCGCCGCGATTCTATCGCACGAATCGCTTCATTAAACTCCATTTTACATCATTCCAGGCTATTGGGGACCTAAGATGGCGGAAAAACATGTGAGTACATGGGGCAGGGGATTATGGGAGGGCGGGAAACAGCGGCGGGAATGAAGGTAGGCGGGCTGACCCTGAACCACATGTGAGATTCAGCCTATCAGCATTCATTGACCCCTGTGATGTCACAGCCCTATATAATCGTCAGTCATCGTTCCTCTCTTCATTTCATCTATGCACTCAGAGATAGAGAGGACGGGACTGCGTGTGTGTGAATAGCTCATACCACAGCGTTACACTGCAACTGCTAGTCACATCAGCATTAGGGAAAGACAGGAGTGCAGAGTGCTGTGCTGTTACTCTGAGAAGGATCATTGATTGCTAAACCTCCTATTCACGTTATTTAGCATTGCAGCAGAGAGGGGCAGATAGCTGTCAGCTGCCTCATACAGATCTCCAAGCTGCCTGAACTTTCTGAAGCATCTTATCTCCTCATTTTTCTGCTCTATTGAGGTTTTTTTTCTCAACAAATCTTCTGCTGCTCAGAATTGTGTGACAGAGTGCAATTTAGGGTTTAATCCCTGGATTTTTTTTTTGTGGTGCTGCACTGTTGGGTCCTGCTGCTGTTCAGAAATAAGTCATATTAGTGTGGACTTTAGTGCCTTTTTACCATTTTTCACCTGTTACTCAGTCTCTGTGCTAAATTCAGTGTTATACCACACGTTTTCCTGAGTAAAAATACGCTTAACAGTTGCCTTATCATTGCAAAGGGCCTACATACAAGCAAATAGCGTACCATATACCACCTTTTTTTCTGTCTCTGTGCTAAATTAAGTGTTATGCCACACGTTCTACATAGTGTTGCTCGCGAATATTCGCAATGCGAATTTTATTCGCGAATATCGCATATTCGCGAATATTTGCGAATATAGCACTATATATTCGTAATTACGAATATTAGTTTTATTTTTTTTTTCTCAGTACACATCACAGTGATCACCCCTCTCTGCTTCCAGCTTGTGTGGTGTAAAGAAGGCTCTAATACTACTGTGTGAGACTGGCATGCGAATTTTCGCATATGCGAAAATTAGCATATACAAATTTTCTAATATGCGCATTTTCGCTTATGCAAATTTTTCTATAAGCAAATTTTCGCAAATGTTAATTTTCGCATATGCGAAAATAAAACGAGAATATTACGAATATGCGAATATTCACGAATATATGACTAATATTCGTCCATATATTCGCGAATATTCGCGAATTCGAATATGGCCTATGCCGCTCAACACTAGTTATACAACTGCCGGTGTATTAAAGAAAAAAAAAAGTTTTTCCTGCATACAAATGCGCTCATCATTGCAAAGGGCATACATACAACCAAGTAGTGTACTATTTAGTACCTGTATTTCTGTCTCGGTGCTAAATTCAGTGCTATTCCACACATTAGTATACACTGGCTGGTGTATACAACAAAAAAAGAGTTTTTTTCTGCCTATAAATACGCTTACAAGTGCGCTCATCATTGCAAAGGGCATACATACAACAAAGGAGTGTACTATTTAGTAACTGTTATTCTGTCTAGGGCCTATATACTTTGAAAGGACAGCCGTAAATAATCGCCTGCTGCTGTTCTATACCCTCATAAACGCACTAAGTATGTCAGGCAGGGAAGTGCCAGGACGTGCACAGAGAAGGGGCAGAGGCCTACATACGTCAGGCAGAGTTGGCAGCAGACTTGGGGCGAGTGGCAGCAGGAGTCGCAGCAATAGGCCCTGAGCTCCCGTTAACACCCAGCGGTCGTGTCGTCGACCCATCTCTCCTCGTCAATTGGTTTGCACACTCATCCCCATCATCACAAGCGACATCTGACAACCCCAGTCAAGAGTCGGTGGGTTCCTCAGACACAACCCTCAGTTGGCATGGCCCGGGAGCAGTCCCCGTAATCCCATTGCCTTTGTCCTATGCTGTTCCCTCTCCCAAAGAAGTATCTCATGCTTTGGGTTCAGCTCCACTATTTAGCGAGGACGATGTAATAGAGGACAGTCAGCATCTAATGGGCAGCCAAGAATGTGAAGAGACATGTGTCCCTTGCTCCGCAAGGCGGGCAAGTAGTGATGCGGAGAGTGACGTGGGAGGCGGTGTTTCAATTGTTCAGGGTCCTGAGGCAGACACTGTTGTGGAACACGAGGAGGACATCAGTGACGTGCACACATCTTTTGATGATGATGAAGCCGATCGCAATTGGGAGCCGGGTGCAGAAGCCGGGGCTTCATCATCATCATCATCATCAGCAGAAGAGATTTGCTCTTTGTCTATGAGGCAGCAAGGCGGTAGCACGGTTGGCAATCAGCGTGGTGGTGGGTTGGCAATCAGCGTGGTGGTGGTAGTAGTGGAAATTCAGGAGCCAAACGTGCCAGGGGGAGACCACCTAGTTCGCGGCAAGCTACCATTCAGGGAGGTAGTGGAACAGGGGTTCCTGGAGACGGCGCCAATAGCAGTGAAATAGTGCGAACTACGGGTGGGAAAATCAGCTACTCTGCGGTGTGGTTGTTCTTCATAAAGAATCCGGAGGACCTTAGCGTAGTCACATGCAAAATCTGTGGGCAGAAAGTGAAGCGTGGCCAAGGTCCCAATCTCGGCACCATGGCCCTGCGTCAACACATGATTCGCCACCATAAAGCGGCCTGGGATAACCGTGGCTCCGAGGTAGTGATCCAGCCTGCCGCATCACCCAGTGGCCATCCGCTCCCTCCGTCATCCAGCCAAGGCTCCACCACCTCAGCCGAAGGGAGCATTGTGTCAAACCATCCTTCTTGCGCTCCTGCTTCCTCCGCTCGTAGTCAGCCATTCCGCTAACAATCGATCGGCGAAGCCATGTCCAAAAGACAACAGTATGCGCCAACTCATCCAACGGCGCAGAAGTTGAATGTGCTCCTGTCCAAGTTGCTGGTGTTGCAGTCCCTCCCTTTCCAACTGGTGGACTCTGCAGCTTTCAGGGAATTGATGGCTTGCCAAGGTGGAGAGTCCCAAGCTGTCATTTCTTTGCGAAGAAGGCAGTACCAGCCCTGCATAAGTTTGTACAAGAGAAGGTGAGCCAGTCCTTGAGCCTGTCGGTGTGTTCAAAAGTGCACGGCAGCGCCGATGTGTGGAGCTGTAACTACGGGCAGTGACAATACATGTCATTTACAGCCCACTGGGTAAATGTTGTTCCTGCACAGCCACAGCAGCAACTTGGACAGGTCACACCGCTTCCTCCTCCACGCTCTCGCTCCCAGGCAGTTGGTCCTTTTACAGTTTGCACCTCCTCCTCCTCCTCCCCCGTGTCCTCGGCCTCCACTGCACATCCAAATCTCGGTGGCCCTTCATCGTACCACGTGTGTAGGGCACAGCGCTGTCAAGCCGTCCTTCACATGGTTTGCCTTGGCGAACGGAGTCACACAGGGGAGGAACTGCTGAAGTTCATTAGGGAAGAAATCCGAGTATGGCTTACTCCACGAAATCTGGAAATGGGAACCATGGTGACCGACAATGGGAAGAACATTGTGGCCGCGCTGCGACAAGGAAGTGTGAACCATTCGCCCTGCATGGCACACGTGTTGAATCTGGTTGTCAAGAAGTTCATCAAGTCTTCACCCCATTTGCAAGACGTCCTGACAATGGCAAGGAAACTGTGCATGCACTTCAGCCACTCGTACACCGCCAAGCACACTTTGCTTGAGCTGCAGCGTCAGAACGGTATCCCACAACATCGTCTCATTTGTGAGTTGCCACACGTTGGAATTCCACCCTCCATATGTTGGACAGACTATAAGAACAAAGAAAAGCCATCACGGATTTTTTGATGATACAAGCAGATAGGAGTACTCCCCTGTGTAACTTCAATGTGAACAAGTGGCAGCTCATACGTGACACCTGCCGTTTGCTGAGGCCCTTTGAGGAAGCCACATTTTTTGTTAGTCGCTCGAATTACGCCATGAACGACGTAATTCCACACCTACATTTACTCCAAAAAATGATTGAAAACATGGCTGGTCATGGCAATGGAGATGTTGCGCCTACATCAGAAGGCTACATGAGTCCTGTGGGGGATGAACTGGAGGAGGATGATGAGGGGCAGAGTGGAGCACAGTTTACGGTGGATGAGATGGCCGGTGTTTCTGGTCATTGGACAGGAGGGGAGGAGCAGGAGCAGCCAGAGGAGCTGGAGGGTTATTACGAGGGAGGCGAGACAGAGGACCCAGACACACCGTGGCAGTATGCAGTGGAGATGGAGGCAGGTAGTCCCAGTGAGTCACTGTCACAAATGGCACGATGCATGCTGAGTTGCTTGCGTATTGACCCCCGAATTGTCAAAATTCGTTAGCGCGATGACTTCTGGATCTCCATCTTATTAGACCCTTGCTACCGGCCCAGAATGGGGGCCTTTTTTACACCCACTGAGAGGGAGGACAAACTGACCTACTTCAGGGAGCTTCTACGTAGTCGGTTGGCTGATGCCTATCGGCCACATGGTCCATCCACTCGCAGGTCTGTCTCGGGGGGCCCTCTGCGCTCACCTTCCACTGCCACGGCTGCTGGGGAGGGGAGGGGTGGCAGGAGCAGTACCGGCTCAATCAGCAGCAGCCTGAGTCTACAGTCGCTGATGAGTAGCTTCCTTCAGCCGCATAGTGAAGCTACTCATCAGCAGCAGGTGGACATGGAGCAGGACCTGAACCAGCAGGTGATGGCTTACCTCGACATGACCCTGCCAACAACCGTTGAAGATCCGCTGGACTTCTGGGCAGCCAAACTCGATTTATGGCCGCAACTAGCGGAGTTTGCCCTGGAAAAGCTGTCCTGCCCGGCCAGTAGTGTGCCATCAGAGCGGGTGTTTAGTGCGGCCGGGGCCATAGTCACCCCAAGGCGAACTCGTCTGTCCACTAAAAATGTGGAGAGACTGACGTTTGTCAAGATGAATCAGGGATGGATCAGCCAGGATTTCCAGCCACCAATGACAGATGGGTCTGAGTGGATTGACCATGCTCCTACAACAAAATTTTCTCTATTGTGGTTGGTTATGAAACCCTCTGGGGCAGACCTGGGGATTGTACGGCCCGCTTGACACATATGGCCCTTTGATTGGCTCTGACCGGCCCGCGCTGATTGGGGGACAACTATGCTGCCTAATCTGGGGGACATCTATGCTGCCTAATCTGAGGGACAAGTATGCTCCTAATCTGGGTGACATCTATGCTGCCTAATCTGGGGGACAACTATGGTCCTAATCTGGGGGACATCTATGCTGCCTAATCTGGGGGACAACTATGCTCCTAATATGGGGAAAACTGAAGCTTCTGGCTTTGGGCCTATAATTTTTAGAAGTTTAGCAGTAGCTAAATACATGCTTAATGCAAATGTCAACATTGATCTTTAAATGTAAGGGGTTATGAAACCCTCTTGGGTACTGCAAATGACTGCTCCAGACTCATTCTTTGTCTTTCAGGAACTACTTGCCTCCCTGGTGCCTCTGGCCTTGGGCCTTAAATTTTGGGATATTTAGCTGTAGCTAAATACATGCTTAACCCGATAACGACCATGGACGAGTATAGACGTCCAGGTTGGCGGGCGTTCCCGCACCTGGATGTCTATACTCGTCCATTCTTCTCGTGGGTGCTGCCCAGTGCACCCACGAGATCGCGGCAGGGACTCGGCTGTATCACACAGCCGGGACCCTGCTGCACTGCCAGGACCGAAGTAAACTTCGGTCCCGGCAGTTTTAACCCTTACAGCCGCGGTCGGAAGTGACCGCAGGCTGTAAGTGTTATGACAGAGGGAGGGATCTCCCTCTGTCTCCTCTGCAGCACCCCGCATCGCGATCGCGGGGTGCTGTGTGTGGCCGCACTGCCGGGAATGAAGTTCACTTCACTCCCGACAGTTTAAGCCCTACAGCCGCGGTCAGAAGTGACCGCTCGCTGTAAGGAGTTCTGACAGAGGGAGGGGGCTCCCTCTGTCTCTCCTGCAGCACACCGGAGCATTGCGGGGTGCTGCTGCATACCTGGGCAGCCGGGGGTCCTACAAAGACCCCCAGGTCTGCCCTGGGTATTGCCTGTAGGACGTGCCAGAGGCATGTCCTAATATGCTGCCTGCTAGTGAAAACTGGCAGGCAGCATATAACTGCAATGCTTTGGAATACTAAGTATTCCAAAGCATTAAAAAGTGTAAAAATAAATAAATAAAATAAAAGTGTAAAAATAAATAAAAATGTAATAAAAGTGTAAAAAATAAAAAAAATAAAAAATTAAAAATACATTTATTAAATGAATCTAATAAAAAAAAAAAAAGCATAATGTGTAGAATCGCATTGGCGGACATCCGCAGCATGTAATATGTAATGGTGGACAAATACTCACTGTACCCCCTAGCGAATACCTTGAGGGGTCTAGTTTTTAAAATGGTGTCATTTGGGGGGGTGTTCCTATGTTCTACCTTTTAATTTCTGCAAACCTTGCATAGCACATAAAAAAAGATGTACTTTTCAAATTTTCAATATTTTCAAAATTTCAAGTTAACCCCTTCATGACCCAGCCCATTTTCACCTTCATGACCTGGGCATTTTTTGAAAATCTGACCACTGTCACTTTAAGCATTAATAACTCTGGAATGCTTTTACTTATCATTCTGATTCCGAGAATGTTTTTTCGTGACATATTCTACTTTATGTTATCGGTAAAATTTCACTGATATTTGTATCCTTTCTTGGTAAAAAATCTAAAAATTTCATGAAAATTTAGAAAATTTAGCATTTTTCTAACTTTGAAAGTCTCTGCTTGAAAGGAAAATGGATATTCCAAATAAATTACATATTGATTCACATATAAAATATGTCTACTTTGTGTTTGCATAAAAAAATTGACAAGTTTTTACTTTTGGAAGACACCAGAGGGCTTCAAAGTTCCGCAGCAATTTTCCAATTTTTCTCAAGATTTTCAAAATCGTAATTTTTCAGGGCCCAGTTCAGGTTGGAAGTGGATTTTAAGGATCTTCATATTAGAAATACCCCATAAATGACCCATTATAAAAACTGCACCCCCCAAAGTATTCAAAATGACATTCAGTAAGTGTTTTAACCCTTTAGGTGTTTCACAGGAATAGCAGCAAAGTGAAGGAGAAAATTCTAAATCTTCATTTTTTACACTCGCATTTTCTTGTAGACCCAATTTTTGAATTTTTACAAAAGGAGAGAAATCACCCTAAAATTGGTAACCCAATTTCTCTTGAGTAAGGAAATACCTCATATGCGTATGTCAAGTGTTCGGCGGGCGCAGTAGGGGGCTCAGAAGGGAAGGAGCGACAATGGGATTTTGGAGAGTGAGTTTTTCTGAAAGGGTTTTTGGGGGGCATGTCCCATTTAGGAAGCCCCTATGGTGCCAGAACAGTGGACCCCCCCCACATGTGACCCCATTTTGGAAACTATACCCCTCATGGGATTTAATAAGGGGTGCAGTGAGCATTTACACCCCACTGGCGTTTGACAGATATTTGAAACAGTGGACTGTGCAAATCAAAAATTTTATTTTTCATTTTCACAGACCACTGTTCCAAAAATCTGTCATACACCAGTGGGGTGTAAATGCTCACTGCACCCCTTATTACATTCCGTGAGGGGTGTAGTTTCCAAAATGGGGTTACATGTGGATATTTATTGTTTTGCGTTTGTCAGAACTGCTGTAACAATCAGCCACCCCTGTGCAAATCGCCTCAAATGTACATGGTGCACTCTCCCTTCTGGGCCTTGTGCGCCCCCAGAGCACTTTGCGCCCACATATGGGGTATCTCCGTACTCAGGAGAAATTGCGTTACAAATTTAGAGGGTCTTTTTTCCCTTTTACCTCTTGTGAAAATGAAAAGTATAGGGCAACACCAGCATGTCAGTGTAAAAAATTTATTTTTTTACACTAACATGCTGGTGTAGACCCCAACTTCACCTTTTCATAAGGGGTTAAAGAAGAAAAAGCCCCCCAAAATTTGTAAGGCAATTTCTCCCGAGTACGGCGATACCCCATATGTGTCCCAAAACTGTTGCCCTGAAATACGACAGGGCTCCAAAGTGAGAGAGCGCCATGCGCATTTGAGGCCTGAATTAGGGATTTGCATAGGGGTGGACATAGGGGTATTCTACGCCAGTGATTCCCAAACAGGGTGCCTCCAGCTGTTGCAAAACTCCCAGCATACCTGGACAGTCAATGGCTGTCCGGCAATACTGGGAGTTATTATTTTGCAACAGCTGGAGGCTCCGTTTTGGAAACAGTAGCGTACCAGACGTTTTTCATTTTTTGGGGGGAGGGGGGCTGTGTAGGGGTATGTGTATATGTAGTGTTTTTTACTTTTTATTTTAGGTTAGTGTCAGTGTAGTGTAGTGTTTTTAGGGTACAGTCACATGGGCAGAGGTTCACAGCAAGTTTGCCGCTGGAAGTTTGAGCTGCAGCGCAAAATTTGCGCCATCTCAAACTTGCAGCACTCACTGTAAACCTCCGCCCATGTGAGTGTACCCTGTACATTAACATTGAGGGGGGGGGGGGGCAAACATCCAGCTGTTGCAAACTCCGAGCATGCCCTTTGGCTGTCCGTGCATGCTGGGAGTTGTAGTTTTGCAACAGCTGGAGGAACACTGGTTTGGAAACACTAAGTTAAGTAATAAACTTTCAAGTGTTTTGCAACCAAACTTAGTGTTTCCAAACCAGTGTGCCTCCAGCTGTTGCAAAACTACAACTCCCAGCATGCATGGTCTGTCAGTGCATGCTGGGAGTTATAGTTTTGCAACAATTGCAACAGCTGGAGGCACTGAGGTAGGAAACGGACAATGTTTCCCAACTAGTGTGCCTCCAGTTGTTGCAAAACTACAACTCCCAGCATGCCCAGACTGCCAAGGCATGCTGGAAGTTGTAGTTCGGCAATATCTGAAGGATCAGATGTTGCCGAACTACAACTTCCAGCATGCTTGGGCAGTCTGGGCATGCTGGGAGTTGTAGTTTTGCAACATCTGGAGGTCCACAGTTTGGAGACCACTGTATAATGGTCTCCAATCTGTGCTCTTCCAGATGTTAGAGAACTACAACTCCCAGCATGCCTGGACAGACTGAGCATGCTGAGATTTGTAGTTTTGCAACATCTGGAAGAGCACAGATTGGAGACCATTATACAGTGGTCTCCAAACTGTGGACCTCCAGATGTTGCAAAACTACAACTCCCAGCATGCCCAGAAAGCCAAAGGCTGTCTGGGCATGCTGGGAGTTGCAGTTTTGAAACTCCCAGAGGCAGCAGTGAGATCGCTTTACGGCGATCTCACTGCTGCCAATGAAGATGCCGCACTGCTGCCGGAAACTCACCTCCGGGACGCAGCGCAGCCGGGACCGCACGGAGGATGCCGGGACCGCTCGGGACACCGCTCCGACGGGTAAGTGACGCCGGGGGACGGGTCAGGGACACTTAGCAGAGCCCGTGATCCGGACTCACACACCGCGCTGCTAAGTATTCTGATAGCGAAACGCTGCTATCAGCTAGTCAGATTAGACTAGCTGATAGCAGCGATCGCTGGGGGGGGGTGGGGGACGAAACCCCCCGTGGTCGCACGGTAAGATGGGTGGCTATCAGTGATAGCCACCATCTTTCCGGGCGCTGCGGGATGCCGCGAGTAGCGGCAGTAATGTCCATGACGTACCTGTATGTCATGGGTCGGGAACACCTTGCCACCCATGACGTACAGGTATGTCATAGGTCGGGAAGGGGTTAAATTGTTAGGCTTCTAACTAATTTAAAATGTTAATTAAAAACTATAAAATGACGTCAAAATAAAGTAGACATCTGAAAGTATAAGTTTCATAAACTATTTGGTCAGTAAGTATAAATATATGCCACCTATTAGTGTTAAAATAGCAAAAAATCTTAATTTTTTGTAAAAATTTCATGATTTTTTGCATTGTAAAAATAAACTACAAATGATATCAGCTTACTTTTACTATGTACATGAAGGACAACTTGTGACAAAAAAACAATGTCAGAATTATCGTGATTGGCAAAACGTTACCAGAGTTATTCTCTAATAAAGACAGACATCCCCGATTTGAAAAAACAGGCCTGGTCTTTCAGGGGCGTACAGGTTTATTTGCATTGGTCCTTAAGGGGTTAATGCAAATTTCAACAATGATCGTTAAATTCTCGGCGCTCTGCCAGGGCCTTCTCCTACCCCGCCTGGGCCGATCCGAGGACCTCACTAACCAACTCACTAACTAATCCAATCGCTTATAGCGACGGGCGGTGTGTACAAAGGGCAGGGACTTAATAAACGTCAGCTTATGACCCTCACTTACTGGTAATTCCTCGTTTTAAGATTAAATAATTGCAATCACAGATCCCTATCACGAACTGGTTTCAGCGTGCAACACGCACCTCTCCTTGAAAGATAGAGAGACTCTAATCCGTTTAGTGGTGCGCTAGTGCGGCCCAGGACATCTGAGGCCATAACACACCTGTTATTGCTCGATCTCACAATTGATCGGGCAAGGTAAGGGGTTATTAAAACCGCTTGGGTACTGCTGAGACCTACTCCTGACTGCTCCTGGTGCAATGTATGGGGTAATTAAACACTCTTGGGTAGTGTTATTGTTAAATTTACTGGTAATTTTATCAGTAATAAAATTAAATTTTACTTGTTGCGTGTGATTTTTTAATGAAAAAAAAAATAGATGGAGAGGGATTAACTCTGCTTAATCATTTTTGGCAAATAGAATCCTTTTGCCATCTGATTTTTTGGAGACAGATGCACTTACACACATGTAATAATTTTTTTAACCAAATTTCAAACATTGTGTGGTTTATTACTTTTGAGAAGAATGTCTTTGGGTGGTCCACCGTCGTGCATTATAGAGTCTTCTGAACTGCTGTATATGCGCTTGTTTTAACAAAGAGGTATTTTGTCAGACAACTTCGAAAAAATGTTGCGGTTTTTTGGGGTGGATTGTGAAGCTCGGGTGACGGGTGTGTAGTGTGTACTAGTGCATCAGTCAACTCCAGTCTGTGCCTGTTAGGCAATATATGGGTTACTGATGCAGCAGAGGTGGGGCCTTGGTCTTGGAATTTCAATTATTTAAAACATTTGAACATATTGTGTGGTTTATTATATTATAGAAGAATGTCTTTGGGTGGTCCACCGTCCTGCATTATAGAGTCTTCTGAACTGATGTATATGCGCTTGTTTTTTCAAAAAAAAGGTATTTTGTCAGACAATTTCGATAAAATTTTGCATATTTTTGGGGTGGTTGTTGTCACGATGCCGGCTGGCAGGAGGTGGATCCTCTGTGCCAGAGAGGGATTGGCGTGGACCGTGCTAGTGGACCGGTTCTAAGTCACTACTGGTGTTCACCAGAGCCCGCCGCAAAGCGGGATGGTCTTGCTGCGGCGGTAGTGACCAGGTCGTATCCACTAGCAACGGCTCAACCTCTCTGACTGCTGAAGATAGGCGCGGTACAAGGGAGTAGACAGAAGCAAGGTCGGACGTAGCAGAAGGTCGGGGCAGGCAGCAAGGATCGTAGTCAGGGGCAACGGCAGGAGGTCTGGAACACAGGCTAGGAACACACAAGGGAACGCTTTCACTGGCACAATGGCAACAAGATCCGGCGAGGGAGTGCAGGGGAAGTGAGGTATACATAGGGAGTGCACAGGTGAACACACAGATTAGAACCACTGCGCCAATCAGCGGCGCAGTGGCCCTTTAAATCGCAGAGACCCGGGGCGCGCGCGCGCCCTAGGGAGCGGGGCCGCGCGCGCCGGGACAGGACCGACGGAGAGCGAGTCAGGTACGGGAGCCGGGGTGCGCATCGCGAGCGGGCGCCACCCGCATCGCGAATCGCATCCCGGCTGGAGGCGGTATCGCAGCGCACCCGGTCAGTGGATCTGACCGGGGCGCTGCGGGAGCGAGAGTGTAGCGAGCGCTCCGGGGAGGAGCGGGGACCCGGAGCGCTCGGCGTAACAGTACCCCCCCCCCCTTGGGTCTCCCCCTCTTCTTGGAGCCTGAGAACCTGAGGACCAGACTTTTATCTAGGATATTGTCCTCAGGTTCCCAGGATCTCTCTTCAGGACCACAGCCCTCCCAGTCAACCAAAAAGAAGGTTTTTCCTCTGACCTTTTTGGAGGCCAGTATCTCCTTTACAGGAAAGATGTCTGAAGAACCGGAGACAGGAGTGGGAGAGATAAGTTTAGGAGAGAAACGGTTGATGATGAGTGGTTTAAGAAGAGAAACGTGAAAGGCATTAGGAATACGAAGAGAAGGAGGGAGAAGAAGTTTATAAGAGACAGGATTAATCTGGCACAAAATTTTGAAAGGACCAAGATAGCGTGGTCCCAATTTGTAGCTGGGAACACGGAAGCGGACATATTTAGCGGAGAGCCATACCTTGTCTCCGGGAGAAAAAATGGGGGGAGCTCTTCTTTTCTTATCAGCAAACTTCTTCATGCGTGATGAAGCCTGTAAGAGAGAATTTTGGGTCTCTTTCCATATGGTGGAAAGATCACGAGTTATTTCATCCACAGCGGGCAAACCAGAGGGCAAGGGAGTAGGGAGGGGGGGAAGAGGGTGACGGCCGTACACCACGAAAAATGGGGATTTGGAAGAAGATTCAGAAACTCTGAAGTTATACGAGAATTCGGCCCATGGTAGAAGATCTGCCCAGTCATCCTGGCGGGAGGAAACAAAATGCCGTAAATAATCACCCAGGACCTGGTTAATTCTTTCTACTTGCCCATTGGATTGAGGATGATAAGCAGAAGAAAAGTTTAATTTAATCTTGAGTTGTTTACAGAGAGCCCTCCAGAATTTTGACACGAATTGGACGCCTCTATCCGAGACGATCTGCGTGGGCAACCCGTGAAGACGAAAAATGTGTACAAAAAATTGTTTTGCCAACTGAGGCGCAGAAGGAAGACCAGGAAGAGGGATGAAATGTGCCATCTTGGAGAATCGTTCAACGACCACCCAAACAACAGTGTTGCCACGGGATGAGGGTAAGTCTGTAATAAAGTCCATACCAATCAGAGACCAGGGCTGTTCGGGAACAGGCAGAGGATGAAGAAGACCAGCGGCTTCTGGCGAGGAGTCTTATCCCGGGCACAGACAGTGCAGGCCCGCACAAAATCAACAACATCCGTCTCCAGAGTCGGCCACCAATAGAAACGAGAGATGAGTTGCACAGATTTCTTGATGCCCGCATGGCCTGCGAGATGGGAGGAGTGACCCCATTTGAGGATTCCGAGGCGTTGGCGTGGAGTGACGAAGGTCTTCCCTGGAGGAGTTTGCCTGATGGAGGCTGGAGAAGTGGAGATCAGGCAGTCAGGAGGAATGATGTGTTGCGGAGAGAGCTCTACTTCCGAGGCATCCGAGGAACGAGAGAGAGCATCGGCCCTGATGTTCTTATCGGCAGGCCGAAAGTGAATTTCAAAATTAAATCGGGCAAAGAACAGAGACCACCTGGCCTGGCGAGGATTCAGCCGTTGGGCAGACTGGAGATAGGAGAGATTTTTGTGATCGGTGTAAATAATAACTGGAAATCTTGATCCCTCCAGCAGATGCCTCCATTCCTCAAGTGCTAATTTAATGGCTAGTAGCTCTCGATCCCCAATGGAGTAGTTCCTCTCCGCCGGAGAGAAGGTCCTAGAAAAAAAACCACAAGTAACAGCATGCCCGGAAGAATTTTTTTGTAGAAGGACCGCTCCCGCTCCTACTGAGGAGGCATCTACCTCCAATAGGAAGGGTTTAGATGGGTCAGGTCTGGAGAGCACGGGAGCAGAAGAAAAGGCAGACTTGAGCCGTTTAAAGGCGTCTTCCGCTTGAGGAGGCCATGACTTAGGATTGGCATTCTTCTTGGTTAAAGCCACGATAGGAGCCACAATGGTGGAAAAATGTGGAATAAATTGTCTGTAATAATTGGCGAACCCCAAAAAACGTTGGATAGCACGGAGTCCGGAGGGGCGTGGCCAATCTAAGACGGCAGAGAGTTTGTCTGGATCCATTTGTAGTCCCTGGCCAGAGACCAAGTATCCTAGGAAAGGAAGAGATTGACATTCAAATAGACATTTCTCCATCTTGGCATAAAGTTGATTGTCACGAAGTCTCTGAAGAACCATGCGGACATGCTGGCGGTGTTCTTCTAGGTTGGCAGAAAAAATCAGGATATCGTCCAGATACACAACAACACAGGAATATAAGAGATCACGAAAAATTTCATTAACAAAGTCTTGGAAGACGGCAGGGGCGTTGCACAGGCCAAAGGGCATGACCAGATACTCAAAGTGTCCATCTCTAGTGTTAAATGCCGTTTTCCATTCATCCCCCTCTCTGATGCGGATGAGATTATAAGCACCTCTTAAGTCCAGTTTGGTAAAGATGTGGGCACCTTGGAGGCGATCAAAGAGTTCAGAGATAAGAGGTAGAGGGTAGCGGTTCTTTACCGTGATTTTGTTAAGACCGCGGTAGTCAATGCAAGGACGTAGGGAGCCATCTTTTTTGGACACAAAGAAAAATCCGGCTCCGGCAGGAGAGGAGGATTTGCGGATAAAGCCCTTTTTTAAATTTTCCTGGATGTACTCAGACATAGCAAGAGTCTCTGGGGCGGACAGGGGATAAATTCTGCCCCGGGGTGGAGTAGTACCCGGGAGGAGGTCAATAGGACAGTCATAAGGCCTGTGAGGAGGAAGAGTCTCAGCTTGTTTTTTGCAAAACACATCAGCAAAGTCCATATAGGCCTTAGGGAGACCGGTTACAGGGGGAACCACAGGGTCACGGCAGGGAGTACTGGTAACCGGTTTAAGGCAGTCCTTGAAACAAGAGGTACCCCAACTCTTGATCTCCCCTGTGGACCAATCCAGGGTTGGGGAATGGTGTTGAAGCCATGGTAGTCCAAGGAGAATTTCGGAAGTGCAATTGGAGAGGACCAAAAACTCAATTTTTTCGTGATGAGGTCCGATGCACATTAGGAGGGGTTCCGTGCGGTAACGCACGGCACAGTCCAATCTTTCATTGTTAACGCAATTGATGTAGAGAGGTCTGGCGAGACTGGTCACTGGGATGTTGAACCTGTTGATGAGAGAGGCCAAAATAAAGTTTCCTGCAGATCCGGAATCCAAGAAGGCCTTAGTGGAGAAGGAGAAGGTAGAGGCAGATATCCGCACAGGCACAGTAAGACGTGGAGAAGCAGAGTTGACATCAAGGACTGTTTCACCTTTGTGCGGAGTCAGCGTACGTCTTTCCAGGCGGGGAGGACGGATAGTACAATCCTTCAGGAAGTGTTCGGTACCGGCACAGTACAGGCAGAGATTCTCCATGCGGCGTCGTGTCCTCTCTTGAGGTGTCAGGCGAGACCGGTCAACTTGCATAGCCTCCACGGCGGGAGGCACAGGAACGGATTGCAGAGGACCAGAGGAGAGAGGAGCCGGGGAGAAAAAACATCTTGTGCAAACAAAGTCCATATCCTGGCGGAGCTCCTGACGCCTTTCGGAAAAACGCATGTCAATGCGAGTGGCTAGATGAATGAGTTCATGTAGGTTAGCAGGAATTTCTCGTGCGGCCAGCACATCTTTAATGTTGCTGGATAGGCCTTTTTTAAAGGTCGCGCAGAGGGCCTCATTATTCCAGGAAAGTTCTGAAGCAAGAGTACGGAATTGCACGGCGTACTCGCCAACGGAAGAATTACCCTGGACCAGGTTCAGCAGGGCAGTCTCAGCAGAAGAGGCTCGGGCAGGTTCCTCAAAGACACTTCAAATTTCCGAGAAGAAGGAGTGTACAGAGGCAGTGACGGGGTCATTGTGGTCCCAGAGCGGTGTGGCCCATGACAGAGCTTTTCCAGACAGAAGGCTGACTACGAAAGCCACCTTAGACCTTTCAGTAGGAAACTGGTCCGACATCATCTCCAAGTGCAGGGAACATTGTGAAAGAAAGCCACGGCAAAACTTGGAGTCCCCATCAAATTTATCCGGCAAGGATAGTCGTAGGCCTGAGGCGGCCACTCGCTGCGGAGGAGGTGCAGGAGCTGGCGGAGGAGATGATTGCTGAAGCTGTGGTAGTAGCTGCTGTAGCATCACGGTCAGTTGAGACAGCTGGTGGCCTTGTTGCGCTATCTGTTGTGACTGCTGGGCGACCACCGTGGTGAGGTCGGCGACAACTGGCAGAGGAACTTCAGCGGGATCCATGGCCGGATCTACTGTCACGATGCCGGCTGGCAGGAGGTGGATCCTCTGTGCCAGAGAGGGATTGGCGTGGACCGTGCTAGTGGACCGGTTCTAAGTCACTACTGGTGTTCACCAGAGCCCGCCGCAAAGCGGGATGGTCTTGCTGCGGCGGTAGTGACCAGGTCGTATCCACTAGCAACGGCTCAACCTCTCTGACTGCTGAAGATAGGCGCGGTACAAGGGAGTAGACAGAAGCAAGGTCGGACGTAGCAGAAGGTCGGGGCAGGCAGCAAGGATCGTAGTCAGGGGCAACGGCAGGAGGTCTGGAACACAGGCTAGGAACACACAAGGGAACGCTTTCACTGGCACAATGGCAACAAGATCCGGCGAGGGAGTGCAGGGGAAGTGAGGTATACATAGGGAGTGCACAGGTGAACACACAGATTAGAACCACTGCGCCAATCAGCGGCGCAGTGGCCCTTTAAATCGCAGAGACCCGGCGCGCGCGCGCCCTAGGGAGCGGGGCCGCGCGCGCCGGGACAGGACCGACGGAGAGCGAGTCAGGTACGGGAGCCGGGGTGCGCATCGCGAGCGGGCGCCACCCGCATCGCGAATCGCATCCCGGCTGGAGGCGGTATCGCAGCGCACCCGGTCAGTGGATCTGACCGGGGCGCTGCGGGAGCGAGAGTGTAGCGAGCGCTCCGGGGAGGAGCGGGGACCCGGAGCGCTCGGCGTAACAGTTGTGAAGCTCGGGTGACGGGTGTGTAGTGTGTACTCGTGCACAAGTCAACTCCAGTCTGTGTCCGTTAGGCAATATATGGGTTACTGATGCAGCAGAGGTGGGGCCTTGGTCTTGGAATTTCAATTATTTAAAAAAAAATTGAACATATTGTGTGGTTTATTATATTATAGAAGAATGTCTTTGGGTGGTCCACCGTCCTGCATTATAGAGTTTTCTGAACTGCTGTATATGCGCTTGTTTTAACAAAAAGGTATTTTGTCAGACAATTTCAAAGAAATTGGCGTTTTTTTGGGGTGGATTGTGAAGCCCGGTGTGTACTCGTGCATCAGCCAACTCCAGGCTGTGTCTTTCAGGCAATCTATGGGTTACTGATGCAGCTGAGGTGGGGCCTGGGTCTAGGAATTTCAATTAAAAAATAAATAAATCAACAATTATGTGGTTCATTATTTTTGAGAAGAAAGTCTCTGGGTGGTCCTTATAGAGTCTTCTGAAATGTTGGATATGCGCTTGTGCTTACACAAAGTTGTAAATTAAAAAAAGAAAAATGTATACAATTTTGTTGATTTTGGGGCGGATTGTGAAGCCCTGTGTGTACTGGTGCATCAGCCAACTCCAGGCTTTGTCCTTCAGACAATAAATGGGTTCCTGATGCCGCAGAGGTGGGGCCTGGGTCTGGGAATTTAACATTTTTGGATTGCGGGTGCTACAAAAAAAGATGGACACACCCTAATCCGTTCAGTGGAGCGCGCCTGCGGCCCCGGACATCTGAGGGCATAGCACACCTGTTATTGCTCGATCTCAGGAGAAGGGGGTTCATCATCGGGAGAAGATAGTTGCAGGTTGCTCTTGAGTCAGCAAGGCGGTAGCATGGTTGGCAGTCAGCGTGGTGTGGCAGTAGTGGAAATTCTGGAGCCAAACGTGCCCGGGGGAGACCACCTGCTTCGCGGCAGCTGACCTTTCCGGGAGTTAGCAGGTTACCAGCACCGGTCGATGAAGGTAGAGACACGCTAATCCGTTCAGTGGAGCGCGCCTGCGGCCCTGGAAATCAGAGGGCATAACACACCTGGTATTGCTTGATCTCGCAATTGATCGTGCAAAGGTAGGGGGTTATTAAAGCCTCTTGGGTACTGCTGAGGCCTACTCTTGACTGCTCCTGGTGCAATGTATGGGTTAATTAAACACTCTTGGGTAGTGTTTTTTTTTAATTTATTTACTGATAATTTTATCAGTAATAAAATAGAATTTTCCAGAATGTTGTGTGTGATTTTTTAATGAAAAAATAAAATAAAAATACGGACAGGGATTAACTCTGCTTCATCATTTTGGGCGAAAAAAGTCCTTTGGTGATCTGATCTTTTGGAGACAGATGCGCTTACCCACATATTGAATTCGTTTTTGTAAAAAAAAATTCAAACATTGTGTGGTTTATTATTTTTGAGAAGAATGTCTTTGGGTGCTGCATTATAGAGTCTTGTGAACTGTTGGATATGTGCTTGTTCTTACACAAAGGTATTTCTTAAAAAAATTTCTAAAATGTTGTTGTATTTTGGAGGGGATTGTGAAGCCCTGGTGTGTACTGGTGCATCAGCCAACTCCAGGCTGTGTCCTGCAGGCAATATATGGGTTCCTGATGCCGCAGAGGTGGGGCTTGGGTCTTGAAATTTCAAATTTTTGGATAGCGGGTGCTACCAATGAGAAATCTTTGTCAAAAATGTCATATATTGTGTTGGTTTTTGGGGGGGATTGTGAAGCCCTGGTGTGTACTCTTGCATCAGCCAACTCCAGGCTGTGTCATGCAGGCAATATATGAGTTACTGATGCCGCAGGGGTGGGGCCTGGTTCTGGAAATTTCAAAATTTTTGGATAGCGGGTGCTACCAATGAGAAATGTTTGACAAAAATTTCATATATTGTGTTGTTTTTTTGGGGGGGATTGTGAAGCCCTGGTGTGTAGTGTACTAGTGCATCAGCCAACTCCACGCTGTGCCATTCAGCCACTAAATGGTCTCCTCTTGCAGCCAACATGTCCATGCTATGTCATTCAGTCACTATATGGTCTCCTGACACTGATGCCACCACCAGGCTCTGTCATTGTGCTGCTATGCGGCAGTGATTCTAAGAGCGATGCCGGTAATCTGCATGCTATTCTGAATAACAGTATTATTTCACTACCCCAGCACACTCCATATGCGTTTTACGACACAGCAAAGTGTTCTATACCCCTATAGAGGCTGTATGGAGGCTAGAAATAGCCTTTTTTATCTTTGATTCGCCGCGAATAAATTCGGATCAAAACAAACTTTTCGGGAGAATTCGGCGAATAGGCCGAATCGAATTTTTGAAAAGTTCGCTCATCTCTAATCCTCAGCGTCAGGGAAACGCTTGCACCTAGTGAACATGGGAGAGGCGTCACTGGGTGTAAATTCCTCCTCTCCACGCCTGACTATTCCAGTGCGGATTTCTCCAGCTGATAAAGCCTCCTCCTCTGCGGAGGCATTCTTGGACTCTGGTTCAGCAGGAAACTTAATTAAAGCCTCCTTCATCAACCGGTTTAACATCCCTGTTATCCGTCTCTTCAAGCCCTTCTTCATTTCCTCAGTTAATGGAGAACAACTGAATTCCACCTTGCGTTACCGCACGGCCCCAGTACGCATGACCGTGGGGGTTCTCCATCAAGAAATGATTGAGTTCTTTGTCCTGCCTAACTGCACCTCTGACATCCTTCTTGGCTTACCCTGGCTCCAGCGGCATTCTCCTACCCTCGACTGGACCACTGGGGACACATGCTGCCTTAAGTCGCTACACACCATCCAAGTCTCCATTGCTTCTCCATTGCTCGGCCTTCCAAAGGCCTATCAAGACTTTTCTGACGTCTTTTGAAAGAAACAGGCAGAGGTCTTACCACCACATAGGCCCTACGACTGCCCTATTGACTTGCTCCCTAGGACCTCACCGCCCCGTGGCAGGATTTACCCTCTCTCCGCTCCAGAAACTGAGGCCATGATGGAGTATATTCAGGAGAATCTCAAAAAAGGTTTCATCAGGAAGTCTTCTTCTCCTGCTGGAGCAGGATTCTTCTTTGTTGCCAAGAAGGATGGGTCTCTATGCCCTTGTATTGACTACCGTGGCCTCAATAAGATCACTATAAAGAACCGCTA
The DNA here is from genome assembly GCF_029499605.1 of Hyla sarda. NCBI lineage: Eukaryota > Metazoa > Chordata > Amphibia > Anura > Hylidae > Hyla > Hyla sarda. The sequence goes on from NW_026610852.1 coordinate 20,204, forward strand.
CCCTCTGCCTCTCATCTTGGAACTCTTTGACCGGCTCCGCGGAGCAAAGATTTTTACTAAGCTTGACCTCAGGTGCGCGTGTAATCTCATCAGAATTCGTGAAGGAGATGAGTGGAAAACCGCTTTTAACACCCGAGATGGTCACTTCGAATACCTGGTCATGCCATTCGGTCTTTGCAACGCCCCTGCAGTCTTCCAAGACTTTGTCAATGAAATCTTCCGGGACTTGTTATATACTTGCGTGGCTGTCTATCTCGAAGACATTCTAATCTTCTCCAACCTAGAGGAACACCGCCTCCATGTTTGTCAAGTGCCCCAGCGCCTCCGTGTTAACCATCTCTACGCCAAGATTGAAAAATGCCTCTTTGAACGTACCTGTCTTCCTTTCCTGGGATATCTGGTCTCAGGACAAGGTTTTCAAATGGACCCCGACAAGCTCTCCGCGGTCTTGGATTGGCCACGTCCCTCCGGACTTCGCTCTATCCAGCGCTTCCTCGGATTCGCTAATTACTAACGTCAGTTTATCCCCCACTTCTCCACTATCGTGGCTCCCATTGTGGCTCTGACCAAGAAAGATGCGAATCCGAGATCCTGGCCTCCCCAAGCGGAAGAAGCTTTTACTCACCTTAAGGCCGCCTTCGCCTCCGCACCAGTCTTGACTAGGCCTGATCCTCTGAAACCATTCTTCCATGAGGTAGACGCCTCTTCAGTAGGAGCCGGGGCGGTTCTTCTTCAAAAAAACGCTAAAGAAAAAAAACGTCACTTGCGTTTTTTTCTCTAAAACATTTTCTGGTGACCGAGAATTGCTGGCCATTAAATTGGCACTTGAGGAGTGGAGGCATCTCCTGGAAGGATCCCTCCACCCGATCACCATCTACACTGACCACAAAAATCTGTCATACCTACAGTCAGCCCAGCGCTTAAATCCTCGCCAGGCCAGGTGGTCATTGTTCTTCGCCCGCTTCAATTTCCAGATACATTTTCGTCATGCGGACAAGAAGAGAAGAATTCCTCTTGTCTTTGCGCCCGGGTTACAAAGTGTTGCTCTCTGCCAAATATATTCGGTTTCGTGTCCCTAGCTCCAAGCTGGGTCCACGTTACCTCGGGCCATTTAGGGTCAAAAGTCAAATCAACCCTGTCTCTTACAAGCTCCATCTTCCTCCTTCTCTTCGTATTCCTAACTCCTTTCATGTTTCCCTTCTCAAGCCTCTCATTCTTAACCGCTTTCCCCCCAAGGTCACCGTTCCTGCTCCTGTCTCGGGGTCCTCTGACGTCTTCTCGGTTAAAGAAATCCTCACTTCAAAGGTTGTCAGAGGTAAAAAAAAAAATTCTTGTTGATTGGGAGAATTGTGGCCCCGAAGAGAGGTCTTGGGAGCCAGAGGACAATATTCTAGACAAGGAACTCATCTACAGATTCCTCGGTTCCAAGAAGAGGGGGAGACCCAAGGGGGGGGGGGTACTGTCACGCCGAGCGCTCCAGGTCCTGCTGCCTCCCCGGAGCACTCAGGGTGTGCTTCTGTCTGCAGCGCTCCGGTCGGCATTGCTGACAGCGAGCGCTGCTCCCTGGTCCCCAGAGGGGACGCGATCCGAGGCACGGCTCGTGCCCGCCCTCGGATCGCACCACATGTCACTCAACTCTCGCCCCCGTCTGCTTCCTCCCGGCGCGTGCGCGCGCCGGCTTGCCAAAATTTAAAGGGCCAGTGCACCACTCTCCTTGCCGGATCTTGTTGCCTTGTGCCCTGAGAAAGCGTTATAGTGTGTTCCAAGCCTGTGTACCCAGACCTTCTGCTGTTGCCCCTGACTACGAACCTCGCTGCCTGTCCTGACCTTCTGCTACGTCTGGCCTCGCCTCTGTCTAGTCCTTGTGTACCGCACCAGTCTCAGCTGCCTGAGAGGTCGAGTCGCTACTGGGGAACACGACCAGGTAGTTACTGCCGCAGCAAGTCCATCCTGCTTTGCGGCGGGCTCTGGTGAACACCAGTAACTGCTTAGAACCGATTCCCCAGTACGGCCCGCGTCATCGCCTCTCTGGCACAGAGGATCCACCTCCAGTGTCTTCACCAGCTGCTAGTCCGGACCCTGACATAGAGGCTATAGTTAAAACTAACCTAAGATGGTATTACTCCCCTGATAGGCTCCATGAGATATCCTCGGTGAATTCTGAAAAATGTTGGCGAAACTGTGGGGGGACGGAATCCTTTATACATATTTTATGGCTATGCCCGATGACACAAGTCTTCTGGCATAAAGTAGAACAATTACTAGTAAACATCACCCGCATCCCAAGTAAATTGACA
>NW_026610852.1:27500-30000 GCF_029499605.1 Hyla sarda
TCCTATTGTTTCTCAAGCACAGCCAGATCTCATAACCACCGATGAGCCTGAGGAGGAGGTCATTGATCATTCTACCACAATAACCACGTACATTGACACTGAGGACAGATCCTTTCACCAAAGTGATGATGAAGTCGAAAATGAAGGATCATCTGAACTAAGTAGTGATGAAGAGGAGGAACCCTTGCCTGTCTTCGAGTACTTATTTGAAATAAATGATGACCCAGTATTCTATATAAAATTTCTAATTTGAGTCATGCTTGAAAAAGCTGATTTGCATGATAGGGGATAAGATGCCTGATCGCGGGAGTCCCGCTGCTGGGGACGCCCGTGATCATGCTAGCGGCACCCCGTTTATTATCAGTCCCCGGAGCGTGTTCGCTCCGGGTCTGAATACAGGCGACTACAGGGCGGGCGGCGTGTGACGTCACGCCTGCGCCGGTGTGTGACATCATGCTCCGCCCCGCAATGAAAGCCTACGGGAGGGGGCGTGATAGCCCTCCCGTAGGCTTGCATTGAGGGGCGGAGCGTGACATCGCACGGGGGCACAGGCGTACACCTGCATTTGTGACAGGAGATGGTCGATCAGATTCCCCAGGGTTTTCTGCAAAATATTGGGGAGATTTATCAAAACCTGTGCAGAGGAAAAGTTGCCCAGTTGCCCATAGCAACCAATCAGATCACTTCTTTCATTTTGCAGAGGCCTTGTTAAAAATGAAAGAAGCAAGCTGATTGGTTGCTATGGGCAACTGGGCAACTTTTCCTCTGGACAGGTTTTGATAAATCTCCCCTATTGTACTAATACAATTATGGATGCGGTTTCAAAAAAAATGTGTGTGTTTAACGTAGAGCAACTTCTACCTACCACATCTTCTCTAGCCATGGAAAAAATTGCCTTTGAAAAAACAATTCAGGAATTACTATCCCAAGATGTTGAGATTTTAACAATAGCTACAGACAGACATGTCTCTATTCGAAAAATTCTACGTGAAAAATACCCTTTCATTGAACATCAGTTTGACATTTGGCATTTGGAAAGTCAATTGGAAATAAAATTGCAGCTGGAGCAAAAACCAAAGAAACCAATGTTCTCATGAAGTGGATTCAACCAATAAAAAACCATCTATGGTCGTGCGCCAGAACATGTGGGAAAAATCCGGATGTGTTGGAGGAGCGATGGAAATTTTTGTTGCATCATGTCTCAAATATACATGCCTGGGATGATGACTCAAATGACTCTGTCTGTCAGCATCCACCCTTGACAGAAAGTCAGATAAATGACACCAAGTGGCTCATGCCTAAACTTCCAGCTCATAATGTAGTAAGCAAAGTGGCTCTGAATCCTAGTCTGTTGAAGGACATAAGGCAACTTTCATTGTTTTGCCACACAGGAGAGCTTGAAATATATCACAGTCTTTGTCTGAAGTACAGACCAAAAATAATTCATTTTTTCATAGACTGAATGATAGCTCGCACTCAATTAGCAGCTATCGTCCATAACCGGAATGTAGGACGTATCCAAGCCACTATCCAAAAAGCAACAGCATCTGGAAAAGATGAATAGCTATGAATACTCGAAGGCACGTCGGGCATGGGTGGTAAAAGCCATATACGAATCCACCTCCCAAGATTTTGCCTATGACATCTTGTTAAAAATATTTGAAGTGGTAAAGGACAGAAATGTCACAGATTGGCAATCTCGGCGAGGTACTCTCCCAGCAAACATAGCTCCAGTACCACGGCCAGATACATCCCAATTATTGGAGGAATATAATTCCAGATTTACAATCTAGATTGCCTTACTTTTACAGATGACTCCGAAGACCGTGTAGCACTAGGTTTATGGTTCTCAAAATGTTGTTGTAAATGTTGTAAATGTTTGAAATATTTTTTTTTTCGGTTAATAAAAATAGATTTTTCATGTTTATTTTAGTTTTATTATTCATATTACATAAAATTATATCAGTAAAGTTACATTAAAAGATTATTTTATAATCTATGCAGTAATCTCGTGATTTAACATATTCACCAACATTATACATGCATGACTATAGTAATTGTACTCTAATGTAAAATAGAAAATAATGTTTTATATAAAAGGCCTCTGTCCACCATAGAAAAAGTAATCAGTCCTCTCGAATTGGGCCTGTTGACTGTCTAAGGCTGGGATCACATATATCAGGCATTGTGCGCAGTTTCGCTCCGGGTGCACCAGAGGGAAAATGATGCTAGAACTGATCCCATTCATTTTGGGACATTTCACTATTATCCAACATCTCAATTTTAATGCCGGATGGTTGGACATGCCGGAGTGCAACAAACAGGGGAACGCAGCTTGTTTTTGTTCCCCAGTCCGAAGGGCAAAAACAATAGATGTCGGATGCAATACAACTGATGGCAACTTGGCATCAGTTGTGTCTATATTTATGTGTCTAATATCTAGATTTGACAGATGTCGGACGTATGTGAACCAAGCCTTACAAAGCTATAACAGACTTGT
>NW_026610852.1:32500-157466 GCF_029499605.1 Hyla sarda
TCAAGATTTTGTACAGCCCTGCAGGGTCTTGGCTGCATCTATGTCCGTGAGTATATGCCAGTGCGGGGTCCTGGCTCTGTCCTGCCACGGTCTGTCGGCGGCATGGCAGGACTATAGCCAGTGCGGGATCCTGGCTTTTAGGAGGTTCCAGTGCGGGGTCCTGGTCTCCGTTAACGGCAGTGTGTTCCAGAGGAAAGATTGCCGGTGAAGTATCCTAGCCGTTATACTCATGTCTGCTGCCTGCTGCCGCCGCCTAAAGATGGATGCTGCGCTGCGCTGCGCTGTAAGTCTCTGGACCACGGTAAGTGTCAGCCGCTCTCCGGCTTAATTATTATTTGTGATCAGGGCTTACACATTCGTGCTCGTGATAACCATGATATATATTTACTTGTAATGTACACATTATAACCTTTAACATATCGGTCTGGAGTGTCCCCAATGACCGCGACAGAGGCCACACCTTTAGAGGGCATGCCCTGTAATGTATGAAATGAAGAAATGAAAAGATGGAAAAAAGAGAGGGAGGGTTGGGAGGGGTCCTCAAAATGTCACGAACGCCACCTGATAGGGGGCAGGGGCTATATATATATCCCTGCCCCCGCCCACAACCCCTTATGTGCCACCTTGATGTGTAGGGGGGTTGGAGATGTTACCGCCCATATCACAAATACAGCCTAATTAGGCTTTACACTTGTGATCAGGGCTTACACATTCCTGCTTGTGATAACCATGATATATATTTACTTGTAATGTACACATTATAAACTTTTAACATATCGGTCTGGAGTGTGTCCAATGACCGCAACGGAGGTCGCACCTTTAGAGGGCAAAAGTCAATCTGGTAGGGAATCAAATGTTGTAATCATGACCAATGCCCCTACCTTAGCACAAATCCAAGATATAGTCCCGACATTGAGACAGAAAATAGGTGAAGCAAACTGACTGGCACAGGGATCGATGCCTGGAAACTGAAGAGTTGTGACAGTCATGCCTCCTCTACACCGAAACCAGAGTTCGGCACTTGAACAGGGTCAGGCTAAACCCAAACCGATATCTGCTTGTAGCATGCGGCCTAACCTCATTGCAAGAGTGAAACACTATGACCTGTCGGCCCAATGAATCCCATCATATTCCTGCTAATGAGTGGCAAAATAGAAACTGTTAGCTAAATAGGCACAACCATCGACACCCGATCGACCTTGGCGGTAACCGCCTTATTGCCTGAAGATCAACAATATCCGACTACCTTACCTGAAACTAAATCAATCCCAATGCCCCATTCCTAACTCCACTAGCCTCATGAGTGGTGTCCCATTACGATAAACCCGCCCTATTGCCATTATGTCTGACATTACCATTATGTCTAATGATTGGTATTGCTGGTAAAATGTTCAACTCTGCTGCATTAGTGGTGAATGCCGAAACTTCTGCTGAACCTAGTCGACGTATATATCACCCTATACAGTAACCCCCCCGAGCTGCGATGGCCCCGACATATGATCAAATCGACATACGATGGCCTCTCAGAGGCCATCGCGTGTCGATGTCAGCATCGACATACGATGCTTTTATATGTCGGGGCCATCGCATCAACTGCTATCCGACAGCGCAAAATGCTTAAGCTGCTGTCGGATAGCAGTTTAAGCATCCCGGGCAGGTTCGCCTACCTATTCCCGCTGCTCCGGGTCCACTTCCCGATCCTCCGGCGTCTTCTGCATCTTCTCCAGGGTCCGGGCCTCGCTTTCCGGTGTCGTTATTACGTCACTACGCACGCCGCGCCGGCGCAGCATCGTAATAACGGCTCCAGAAAGCGAGGCCCGGACCCTGGAGAAGATGCGGAAGAAGCCGGAGGATCGCGAAGAAGACACCGGAGCAGCGGGACAGCATCGGGAGCCCCTTGGACAGCATCGGGAGCGGTGAGGACCTGGTCCGGAGTTGCGGGGACAGGTGAGTACAGTTTCCTATACTTTACATTGCACGGATACCTCAACATACGATGGATTCGACAAACGATGGGTCATTTGGAACGAATTACCATCGTATGTTGAGGGACCACTGTACATGTGCCTGATTCGAAATGTCTGACACATGTGTGAGGTGGAGACTATAGTCGTGTAATGATGCTGTTAAACTTATGGATGTTATGAAACTGTCAAGATGATCGTGCTGATGTTGATGTATACTTGTCCATGCACAGTGACTAGTCATGGACTTATGAGTGATGAGTGAGCTAAGACCCCAAGAACCATGTACAAGCTTTTTGTGACTGCATAACTGCATAATATGAAATAACCAAAAGCTGGTGCAGCTCATGATGAATCATTAAATCTTATGCAAACCTGGACTAAAGCAATGTAGTTATGTACCAAATGATAACAATAAGAAAGCTATCGTGTATGCACCGTGACAGTCATGACCTGTAGGTCGATAAGCATGAAGTACCTATGAGTGGCATGAGCAAACAAATCGGACAGATGATACGAGCAGAACTTGGAAGCTGTGATCATATGTATCCCAATGTTCGCCAAGAATGCCATGCACCAAATGAAACTATAAGCGACATGCATGAAACGATGATCATTTATCACATTAATGCTGGACCTAGTGAATGTCGTATGAATGCTCCAAGCCTATGCAGTATGACTGGAGCGAAATGCTATGCATTTACACTATGACCATTTTCAGAATGTATATACTGTGCCGTAATTGCTACTTAACGGAAAAGCTATACATCATGAGATGCTACACGTACAAGTACTGTAAATTGTCACAACGTTGTGACAATTTACAGTACTTGTACGTGTAGCATCTCATGATGTATAGCTTTTCCGTTGAGTGTAAGAAAACCGAGTGTACAGTGAGATTGTTTATGAAAATACTGTATAAAGTTACAAACCTCTGTACCGTGTGTGTGAAACTAGGAATGTATGTAGTATGCATAGTATCAAGCTGTGAGCTTGAAGACAGTGTGAAGTTGTGAGCATAGTATAAAGCTCAAATGAAATTATAGCTAAGAGTGCATGTTTGTGTAAAAAGCGCAAACACATGTACAGTGTAAACTTGCACAAGCATACGAACAGTATAACAGCAAACGAATCTGTCGCCCTAATGATATGAGCGTGAGTACCGTTGTAAACTTACAAGCGTAAAATAGTACGGCCGTAAGTTTATTATGCCAATGACTATGGTAACAACCCCTGACCTATGTACAGTATAAATGATGCAAGCGTACGTCCCGTATACCAACTACAAGTATATATATCTTATGACAACTACTATCACCTGTATTGTGTAACTACTACAGTACCAACCACTAGCGTGTGTACAGTATGAATGGCACAAAACCGTGTGTGCAGCAAACCTACTACCAGCATGTATACCGTATCACTACAAGGGCGAAACCATCATTAATGAATTTCAATGTAATAATACAAGCATGTGTGCAGTAACCAACTACTAGTGTATGAACAGTGTGATAATTACCACAGTAACGCCAGAATGTAACAACGGTGAAGATGCCCTACCTGTGTGAACAGTATAAATGTACACAAGTATAATCAATGTAAAACCAAGAGCGTATGAATAGTATGAGTGCCATGATCGAATGAATATTATGAGTAAGTTAACCATGTAAATGTCGTGAGCGCATGAATATAACGTTCATGATCTGTAAACAGTGTTCCTGTAAGCGTATATGCAGTATAAATACTATGAGTGTATGTGCAAGGTAAGCTGTGGGCGTACTTACAGCATGAACGTTATAAGTGTATGTGTGGAGCGTGCGTGTAGTGAAAGCGTTTGAGCGTGCATGCAGTGCGATTATTATGACCCTGCGTGCAGTATAAAGCTATGAGTGTGCGTGCCATGGTCTCGGTGTGGAAACACATGCGTGCAGCGTAATGCTAAGTGCGTGCCGTATACAATGCCAAGAGCATGCATGCAGTATGTGATGCTAGGAGCGTAAATGCAGTGTATAATGCTAGGAGTGTGCGTACAGTGTACGGTGCTGAAAGTGTGCGTGCAGCATGCAATGCTAAGATCGGGCGTGCAATATACCATGCTTTATGCGGACGTGCAGAATACAATGCTACATCCGTGTGCGCAGTCCACAATGCTAGGAGAGTGCGTGCTGACTGCAATGCTAAGAAAACCGTGCGTGCAGTATACAATGCTAGGAGCCTGCGTGCAGACTACAATGCTAAGAAAACTGTGGGTGCAGTATACAATGCTAGGAGCGTGCGTTTTTTTTTTCTCTCCCCGGTGGTGATTCTAAATGAAGTGTAGTATTAGCGGCATGAATAAATGCTCGGTATGAATGCCCATTGTAGACGTTGAGATTAAATGCACAGGAAATATGATGATTGCATGAAAATTTTTTATGCAAAACTTCAATGTAATGGAAGAAAGCCCAGTACCAATGCACGGTATGAATGCAGCTAAAATGCACAGTATTAAAGCCGTGACTGCAAGCACCACATACACTCTATGTACGCCCAATATCAAATTAAAACATATATGTGTAAAACGGAGACATTCAATATATATGTATATATACCTAGCATGATTAAGCACCAGGCATGATGTTCGGGGGTCCCGCCTCTCGATTCTGCAGCACTGAAGAAACAGGGCTCGGAGCCCACTGCAGGGCCCCGGTAACCAGCGACGCGTTGCCAGGCGTCTGGTCATGTAATAGGATTTGCCCAGTCTTGTTGCGGCGGCGGGCCGAGAGTGCATCGCGATGTAGAGAGCCTGGATCGTGGTCACAAACCCAGGTAACTGCAGTGCCTGTAAAACATCGCTATGTACACAAAGAGGTGGGGACCACATTCACGTCGGTTGCCCCCAGCAACGAACTGCCGATGTCCTTTTTTCAGAATTTTTTTTTAATCTCGATCAGTTTCCCCTAGCAACGCTCCTCCGCAGACACCATCCTGTGCTTGAACTCCTCTGCTGGGCTCCTCCAACTTGCAATCTTGAGGGGGTTGCTCCTAGCAACGGCTCCTCTCCAACTCGCCTGTTGGTTGCCCTTGTCAACGTTATGTCCTTATCAACGTGTGCCCGCATCCTCCACCAAAATGTGACGAACCGTCTCAGGGATTAGCTCTCGGATCGTCCTGGTCACTTTCAAAGGGACACGTTCCTCACAATAACACAGCAGACCACAGTTCCTCATACAAGTCTGGCTCCTTGCCAGCTTTATTTCCACAGGTTGCAGGTAAAAACAAAACATAAACAGGAACAAAATAAAGTCCTAGACCAGTGGTTCTCAACCTTTTCGGCGACCGTACCCCCAAGTCCTGAACTTATGTCCGCGGGTACCCCCTCATGCGCGAGGGGTACCCGCGGACAAAAGGAGTGTTCTTACCTTTATACTAATGCATCCCCCCTCCATCTTAATCCCCTTGTGCCATTATTATCCAATATGGCAAAAGGGGATTAAGATGTAGGGGGGAATAATGGCAAAAGGGGATTCAAATGGAGGGGGGAATAATAGCACAAGGGGATTAAGATGGAATTAATCGCCTTGTGCCATTATTCCCCCCTCCATCTTAATCCCCTTGTGCCATTATTCCCCCCTCCCTTTTAATCCCCTTGTGCCATTATTCCCCCTTGCATATTAATCCCCTTGTGCAATTATTCCCCCCTCCTTCTTAATCCCACTGTACCATTATTCCCCCCTTTTGCCATATCAGATAATAATAGCACAAGGGGATTAAGTTGGAGGGGGGAAAAATGGCAAAAGGGGATCAGAGGGAGGGGGGAATATTGGCACAAGGGGATAAAGATGGAGGAGGAATAATAACACAAGGGGATTAAGATGGAGGGGGGATAATCAACCCCCCCTCCATCTTAATCCCCTTGTGTCATTATTCCCACCTCTCTCTGATCCCCTTTTGCCATTTTCCCCCCTCCACCTTAATCCCCTTGTGCCATTATTATCCGATATGGCAAAAGGGGATCAGAGGGAGGGGGAATAGTGCAAGGGGATTAAGATGGAAGGGGAGAGGGATAATGGCGGAGGGGGGGGGGAGGGAGTAATAAAGCACAAGGCATTACATTTTAAAGCCTTGTGCTTTATTACTCCCCATCCCCCCTCCGCCATTATCCCTCTCCCCTTCCATCTTAATGCCTTGTGCTCCGTCCCATACAGTCCCCCCTCCGTCCAATACAGTTGTTTACCTGGCGTCCTGCGGTCCCGTTACCTGCTCCTTCACGGGATGTTCGGCGGGGCCGCACTGACGTCCCCCTGCGCTGTACGGCAACTCCGCGCAACATCAGGGGAGGCCACACGTCTCTCCGGCAACCACGCAGCTCACTTACAGGCTATGCGCTGACAAATACTGGCCAATGCATGGCCGGTATTTGTCAGCGCTTTCACGTACCCCGACAGCCCCTGGCGTACCCCTAAGGGTACGCGTACCCCAGGTTGAGAACCCAGGCCCTAGAGACTATCCAAAAACTAGATGGTATAAATCCCCAGCAGGGCAACAAGGTGTTAATGGACAGATTTATCGATGGGGCTCATAATAAGTGGGACAAAGCCCAGTTGAGAATGTTAGCAGTCAAAAACCCTCATTTGTCCTGCCCTGCTTTTAAGAGACTGACTATTCAAGTGATTGAGTCCGGGACTGACTTTGAGGAAGTTTGTACTCCTGTCCAAGAGCCACAAGGGCCGGTAGTTGGGCCAATACCACCATCATGGGCCCCCGCCCCAGTATCATCTGCTTTGCCAGTCACCACAGCCTTTGACCTACAAAGTGTTAAGCAGGACATTGAACAGTTGACTAAGGCGGTGAAGGAGCTTGCCATTCGGGCCGCCCCACCTGACTATGAACAGCCCCCACATAGGAAACCTGTCCCTGCCCCCTGCAATTTCAACTCTCCATCCAATAGGCCCTCGGGGACTCATAGGCCCTTTTGTACTTACTGCAATAAGTCAGGACATTGGAAGATGCAGGGATTTAAACAGATTTCTCCTGAGGTCGCGGACCGGCCCTCAGGAAAACAGTCACCAGGTCCAAACCTGAATGCCTAAGTTAGGACTCGCACTTTATGTTGCCTCCTGCCCCTATGTAAAAATTATTGTAGAGGGTGTACAGTTGGAGGCGCTGATAGATACAGGGTCACAAGTGTCTACCACACCTAAAAAAAAATTCTATCAGCATTGGGATGCTAGTTTATTGTGTGAGCCTGATGATGTTGACTTTAGAGTAGTGGCAGGTAAGACAACCAATACCCAGACATGAATACTGGGAGCCAACTATTCAGTTGGGAAAGCGTGTACTTATTGGGCAGGGAGTGATTGTAAATAATGTGGCAGATAAGGGGTCTGCTGAATTTATAATGGAGATGAACATTATGAAAAACTGTTTTGTTGAAATAGTAGATGCCGTACCTCTCTCCCCTACATGTCCCTTTCAGGCCAATGGGCTGTGCAACACCACTTGAAAGTTCTACAGGCAGAGAAGTTTTCCAACAAGCAAGGTGAAATCTGCAGAGGGCGAGTACAAGACATCAGGTCGGTGACCTTGCAACCCAACATAGAGACCATCACCTGGTGCCGTGCAAGTCCTGGAGTAAGAAACAAGGACTATCAAGCCCTGCTGGAGCCAATGCAACTGGAAGATCATCCTCGATCATCCTTGTTGGAGCTGCGAGAAGCCTTGTTACAGTTACCAATGGGCCCCAGTACGGTTAGTCAATCTGTCTGATTCTACTACTGTGCTACCTAAATACACCCCAGTCGCCCAGCTGTATCTCATAGAGTCAAGGGTCATCCTAACAGAACACAAGGTGGCTCAAAAGCATGCGGCCCAAGTGGTTGAAGGATCCTGTATGAGTTCTCCTGAGCCCTGGTGGGCGCAACTCCAAGTAGGAGACAATACCACCCCAAGGGATCAAGTCAAGGGAGTCGTCAACGTCGCCAAAAGGTACCACAAGGCTTTTAGTAAACACCCTACAGACTTCGTACATGCGTCCATGATCCAACACAGAATCCTCACCGGCGACAACCCAGCTACAGAAATTCTTTGGATCCGGTCTCTGATGCTCGACTTCATCAGATTCTGGTTCCTCGAAGAGATGCGGCGATGGTCCGCAACACATGTCATGATCAGTCGGGACACTTTGGAGTCCACAAGACCGAGGCTACTGGATTGGAATGTGGAGCGACATTGAGAAATGGTGCAGTGAGTGTGCACTCTGCAATGTCACCAAGAATATGTGCAAGGGCGCAAGAGCACCCCTCCATTCAATCCAGAGTGAAAGGCCTAATCCGTTGGTCGCGCTAGACCATGTCAAGTTGTCTCCTACCCAGTCTGGGCACACTTATGCTCTCACCATGGTGGATCACTACTCCAAATGGGTTGTCATGGTACCCGTTAAAGACCTCACAGCCAAGACAGCGGCCCAGATGTTGTACTCCAATTGGGTGCAAACCCTTGGGTGTCCGGAGTCTGTCCTAACAGACCGTGGAAGGGCCTTCGAGGCCCAACTCTTTGAGGAGCTGTGTCAGTTCCACGCCTGTAAGAAACTTTGGACTACAGCTTACCACTCTCAAGGGAAAGGGCTCTGTGAGCACATCAATCAAGTCTTCATCAACATGTTGCGAGCTGCATCTGTATCCAAGCATGAAGAGTGGCCCCAATTGTTGCCCGAATTGTTGGAGATTTATAACAACACGGTCCATTGTTCTACCGGCTACACCCCTTTCTACCCGATGAGGGAATGGCATGGGCATTTGGGCTTCAAGCCCCATTCAATAACTCCCCAGGATCAAAGAAGGATCCAAGAAGCAAAAGAGATTGTTGGCAAAAAGATGGGCGAGGCTTAACGAAGACAACAGCAAGATTATAACTGTCATGCCTCCGCCAAACCCCTCCAGCTAGATGACAAAATCTGGCTGCGGAAGTTCCCGAGAACTCATAAACTGGACTCTATCTGGGAGACAGAACCATACACAGTGATGTCTGTACCCTATCCAGACTCTGACATGTACGAGGTACAAAAACTTGGGTATGAGCCGCAAATTGTCCATCGTAACAGAATCAAGCTGTGTCTCAAGGAAGACCTATTCCTGCTCCCAGCACCTTCTCCACCAGCTGTCAGACCTGCGAGGGAGTATGTGCCGGGCAAGGAAATCCACCCATCCATGAATGTCCCTATGTTCTCCCAAAGTCAACCTTCGGTCTTCTGTATCTCGCCAAACCCTGGACCGGTTCAACCAACCTTAGTCGCCACACCAGTCCCAGTCCTGTCACCAGTCTATACCCCAATCTCCCGATCACCTGTCTCACCAATGTCTCTGCCAACAAGTCCAAGTCCTGCCAGTCCCGAACCGCTACCTACTCCAGAATTCGACGAGGGAGAGCCTGTTGCAATTCCAATCGAGTCAAGAGCTCCCGAAGAAGTAGGCATTCCTTAATCCCAAGGGTAGGTGCTGTGTAGGTCCTCAACAGTCCACTCAAGGCCAAGTTCCAGCTAGGTATAAAGATTAAAATACCACATAAAGTCCTGTGCTACACATAGTCCACTGACACCACGTTAAGTCATGCACATATGTTTAATATCACATTAGGGCTGTAGCATTTACTATAGTACTAGTCCACAAAATGTTTATAATGCTTAATGTCTAATATTTTCTTGTGTCCACGTGCCCAGGATATTTTACTGGCCAGAAGGTAAAATAAGGTAACAAATGTCTAATGTTGTCTAACAATGCATAGAGCTCTGGGGGAAGTGTGTCCAACCAAGAGACCCCAGTAGCCAATGCATTGGGTAGATAGCCTCTGGCAGCCCAATCCGAAAGAGCTATGTATATTGTCATTTGACATGTTACTACAGCAGTTGCATGGTTACCAAGAGTCCCTTTATGTACCCAGGGCCCCCTGCAGTTTTAACCCCTATGTACACATGTTATATGTTAAAAGTGTAATGTTTCTTTAACTAGCGTGACCATGTGCTTGATACCCAGGAGGCACTAGTGACCAGGTGACCCCTCTAGTGACCTATGGGCTCTTTGCAAGACACTCCAATAAAAGCAGGGGTGGAGCTACAATCGCTCTCCTCCTGCATTCTTGCTTCTGCTGAGGTCCAGTGCAGTTGCCTCAGAGTGTGTCCAGAGCATTTGAGGCCTCAAGCCTAAAGCCTGCAGCCACAAGTCAGCTCAAGTAAGCTCAAAGTCATCTTCTTGTCAATTGTCAAGTCAGTCAAGTCTTCTATATAGTCACCATGGCCTGCACTAAAGTGTATCTATGCAATTCCCAGGAAGCCTGCGAGGTCCCTCTGTGTAACTGGTCACCTATTTGGGAAATTGTCTGTACTGCATATACTATATCACCTCTCTACCCTCAGTAAAGCTACCGTGGAGGTATCAGGACGAGTCGAGACCAAACCAAAAGTGATCTGCTGGGAAGTGAGGTAAGGTCATACCTTTTCAGCTGTCTTGATAACCTCTTTAAACAGCGCCTCCTCTAGACTCTACTGGTCTTAAGGGAGTCCTGTTCTCCATTATTTGATCTTAAAGGGGGTCTCCTCCTGATGTTAAGGGCGCCTCATTTGCCTCTATATGTTAAAGGTGCTATCAGAGGAGCTAAAAATGCATAACTTTTTCCCTCCCTCCAGTGGCTCTTTTCCAAATAGCTCTCATCTCATCCTGATATCTCCTCACCTGGAATAAAGGGGGTGGCTGAAATAAGGGGTCAGGTAATGTGTTGTGATCACCACATGTGGGGGCGAAACCAGGCCTCCATGTGGTAGCCAATGTGCACACGATGTTGCATTTGTTTGCTGCCACTGATTTCGCTTGCATGTGACTACAAGCTACCTTCTCCCCCATCTCGGCCCTCCATTTTCATACCGGAAGGAATCAGGACGAGTCGAGACCAAATCAGAAGTGAGCTGCTGGTAAGCGAAGGAACGTCATACGTTTTCAGCTGTCTTGATAACCTCTTTAACAGTGCCTCCTCCAGACTCCAATGGTCTTAAGGGAGTCTTGCCTTCCAGTCTTTGATCTTAAAAGGGGTCTACTCCTACCCCTTATGAGGCAAATGAATCCTCCTGATGTAAAAGGCGCCTCATTTTCCTCTATATGTTAAAGGGGTTATCAGAGGAGCTAAAATGGCATAAACTTCACGCTTCCTTCAGTGGCTCTTTTCCAGTTAGCTCTCATCTCATCCCGATACATTCTCACCTGGAATAAAGGGGGAGGCTGAAATAAGGGGTCAGGTAATGTGCTATGGTCACCACATGCGGGCGAGACCAGGCCTCCATGTGGTAGCCAATGTACACACAATGTTGCATACATTTGCTGCCACTGATTTTGCCTGCATGTGACGACTGAACATGCCACCTGCTCCCCCATCTCGGTCCTCCATTTTCATACCAGAAGGTATCAGGATGAGACCAAACCTGAAGTGAGCAACTGGGAAGCATGGTAAGTTCTTACTTTTTCAGCTGTCTTGATAACCTCTTTAACAGCGCCTCCTCCAGACTCCAGTGGTCTTAACCCCTTAAGGACTCAGGGTTTTTCAGTTTTTGCACTTTCCTTTTTTCCTCCTTACCTTTTAAAAATCATAACCCTTTCAATTTTCCACCTAAAAATCCATATTATGGCTTATTTTTTGTGTCACCAATTCTACTTTGCAGTGACATTAGTCATTTTACCCAAAAATTCACGGCGAAATGGAAAAAAAATCATTGTGCAACAAAATCGAAGAAAAAACGCCATTTTGTAACTTTTGGGGGCTTCCGTTTCTACGCAGTGCATATTTCGGTAAAAATGACACCTTATCATTATTCTGTAGATCCATATGGTTAAAATGATACCCTACTTATATAAGTTTGATTTTGTCATACTTCTGGAAAAAATCATAACTACATGCAGGAAAATGTATACATTTAAAAATGTCATCTTCTGACCCCTATAACTTTTTTATTTTTCCCCGTACTGAGCAGTATGAGGACTCATTTTTTGCGCCGTGATTTGAAGTTTTTATCGGTACCATTTTTGTTTTGATCGGACTTTTTATTCATTTTTTAATGGTATAAAAAGTGACCAAAAAATACGCTTTTTTGGACTTTGGAATTTTTTTGCGCGTACGCCATTGACCGTGCGGTTTAATTAATTATATATTTTTATAGTTCGGACATTTACGCACGCAGCGATACCACATATGTTTTTTTTTTTTATGGGAAAAGGGGGGTGATTCAAACTTTTATTAGGGAAGGGGTTAAATGACCTTTATTAACACTTTTTATTTTATTTTATTTTGCAGTGTTATAGGTCCCATATGGACCTATAACACTGCACACACTGATCTCTCATGCTGATCACTGGCGTGTATTAACACGCCTGTGATCAGTGTTATCGGCGCTTGACTGCTCCTGCCTAGATCTCAGGCACGGAGCAGTCATTCGTCACCGAGGAGGCAGGTAAGGGCCCTCCTGGTGTCCTGTAAGCTGTTCGGGACGCCGCGATTTCACCGCGGCGGTCCCGAACAGCCCGGCTGACTAGCCGGGATAGTTTCACGTTCACTTTAGAAGCGGCGGTCCGCAGCTTCTAAAGGGTTAATACCGCACATTGCCGTAATTGGCGATGTGTGGTATTAGCCGCGGGTGCCGGCCGTTGATGAGCGTCGGGACGGACGTGATGTGATGCTTCATATCGCGGGAGCCGGCGCAGGACGTAAATATACGTCTTGCATCGTTAAGGGGTTAAGGGAGTCTTGTCCTCCAGTATTTGATCTTAACCTGTTGGGGAAGAAGGGCGTATGCATACGCCCTTGCGTCCTGGTACTTAAGGACGAAGGGCGTATGAATTCGCCCGTGGGAATTTCGGTCCCCACCGCGCACCGGGCGGGGACTGGACCGGGGTGACTGCTGATATTGATCAGCAGGCTTCCCGCACAAATGCCCAGGGAGGTCATCAGACCCCCCCCCATGTCGGCGATTGGTGCAAATCGCAAGTGAATTCAAGGGGGATCGCGGTTGTCTAAGACACCTACGATCCCCCTGAAGGCATAAGAGTGAGGTGGCAGGGGTGCCACCCCTCCTATACCTGCTTTTGGTCATCAGAAGCGAAGACCAATAGCAGATCGGGGGCGGGGGGGGGTTAACTTTCGTTTTCCCCGTCCTACCCACCCACAATAAGCGGGGCAGAATGGGGAAACCGAAGAGGACAGGGCGCCGAAATCCACTTACCCGTCCTGAGGCAGCGGGCGACGGTGATCAGCGGGCGGCGATGTCGTGCAGCAGAAGAGGATGGCTCCCTGGATCCTACGGAAGCCAGTAAGTTGCCTAGTTGCCTATACAGTGGTCTCTAACCTGTAGCCCTCCAGATGTTGCAAAACTACAACTCCCAGCATGCCCAGACAGCTGTTTGGGCATGCTGGAATATGTAGTTTTGCAACAGCTGGAGGGCTACAGTCTGAAACCACTATACAGTGGTCTCTAAACTGTATCCCTCCAGATCTTGCAAAACTACAACTCCTAGCATGCCCAAACAGCTCTTTGCTGTCTTGGCATGCTGGTATTTGTAGTTTTGCAACATCTGGAGGGTCACAGTTTGGAGATCACGGTGCAGAGGTCTATAAACTGTAGCCCTCAGATGTTGCAAAACTGCAAATACCAGCATGCCCAAACAGCTATCTCGGCATGCTGGGAGTTGTAGTTGCGTACCTCCAGCTGTTGCATAACTACATCTCACAGCATGCCCTTCGGCGATCAGCACATGCTGTGAGTTATAGTTTTGCAACAGCTGGAGGCACACTGGTTGGAAAATACTGAGTTAGGTAACAGAACCTAACTGAAGGTTTTCCAACCAGTGTGCCTCCAGCTTTTGCAAAAGTACAACTCCCAGTATGCACGGTCTGTCAGTACATGCTGGGAGTTGTAGTCTTGAAACAGCTGGAGGTTTGCCCCCCCCCCCCCCCCCCCATGTGAACGTACAGGTTGCATTCACACAGGCAGGTTAACAGTAAGTTTCCTGCTTCAAGTTTGGGCTGCGGCAAATTTTTCAATGCAGCGCAAACTCCTAGCTGTAAGCTCGCCGTAACACACCAGTGCAAATGTACCGTAAAAAAACTACACTACACTACCACATAATAAAGGGTAAAACACTACATATTACACCCCCTTACACTGTGCCCCCCCCCAATAAAAATGAAAACCGTGTTTCCAAAACGGAGCCTCCAGCTGTTGCAAAACAACAACTCCCAGCATTTCTGGAGAGCCGCTGACTGTCCAGGTATGCTGGGAGTTTAGCAACAGCTGGAGGCACCCTGTTTGGGAATCACTGGCATAGAATACCCCTATGTCCACCCCTATGCAATCCCTAATTTAGTCCTCAAATGCGCATGGCGCTCATTTAAGAGACCTGTCGTATTAGTTTAGGACCACATATGGGGTATTTCCGTACTCGGGAGAAATTGCACTACAAATTTTGGGGGCTTTTTCTCCCTTTACCCCTTATGAAAAGGAAAAGTTGGGGTCTACACCAGCCTGTTAGTTTAAAAAAATAAAAAATTTTACACTAACATGCTGGTGTTGCCCCATACTTTTTATTTTCACAAGCAGTAAAAGGAACCCAAAATTTGTAACGCAATTTCTCCTGAGTACGGAAATACCCCATATGTGGGCGTAAAATTCTCTGTGGGCGCACAACAAGGCTCAGGAGTGAGAGCGCACCATTTACATTTGAGGCCTAAATTGGTGATTTGCACATGGGTGGCTGATTTTACAGCGGTTCTGACATAAACGCAAAAACATAAATATCCACATGTGACCCCATTTTGGAAACTACACCCCTCACGGAATGTGACAAGGGGTATAGTGAGCCTTAACACCCCACAGGTGTTTGACGAATTTTCATTAAATTTGGATGGGAAAAGGGAAAAAAAAATTTCACTAAAATGCTGGTGTTACCCTAAATTTTTCATTTTCACAAGGGAAAATAGGAAAAAAGCCTCCCCAAAATTTGTAACTCCATTTCTTTTGAGTAAGAAAATACCCCATATGTGGATGTAAAGTTCTCTGCTGGCGCTCTACAATGCTTAGAGCGCCATTGGGATTTTGAAGAGAAAATTTGTCCGGAATTGAAGGCCACCTGTGTTTACAAAGCCCCCATAGTGCCAGAACAATGGACCCGCCCCCCCACATGTGACCCCATTTTGGAAACTACACCCCTCATGTAATCTATTAAGGGGTGCAGTGAGCATTTATGATCTGTCAAACGCCAGTGGGGTGTAAATACTCACTGCACCCCTTATTAAATTCTGTGAGGGGTGTAGTTTCCAAAATGGTGTCATATGTGGGGGGTCCACTGTTCTGGCACCACGGGGGGCTTTGTAAACGCGCATGGCCCCTGACTACCATTCTAAATGAATTCTCTTTCCAAAATCTCAATGGCGCTCCTTCTCTTCTCAGCATTGTAGTTCGCCTGCAGAGCATTTTACATCCTAACATGGTATTTCCATACTCAGAAGAGATGGGGTTACAAATTTTGGGGGCCATTTTCTCCCATTACCCTTTGTAAAATTGGTAAAGTTGGGGAAAAAACTGCACTTTAGTGGAAATTTTTTTTTCATTTACACGTCCAATTTTTACGAAAAGTCGTCAAACACCTGCGGGGTGTTAAGGCTCACTGGACTCCTTGTTACACGCCTTGAGGGGTGTAGTTTCCAAAATGGTATCCCATGTGGGGTTTTATACTCACTGTAAGCCCCCTGCCCATGTGAATGTATCCTGTACATTCACGGGGGGGGGGGGGGAACCTCCAGCTGTTGCAAAACTACAACTCCCAGCATGCACAGTCTATCAGTGCATGCTGGTAGTTATAGTTTTGCAACAGCTGGAGGAACACGGGTTGGGAAACACTGAGTTAGGAAACAGACAATGTTTCCCAACCAGTGTGCCTCCTGTTGTTGCAAAACTACAACTCCCAGCATTCTCAGGCATGCTGGAAGTAGTAGTTCGGCAACATTTTTAGAGCCAGATGTTGCCGAACTACAACTCCCAGCATGCTTGGAGTTGTAGTTTTGCAACATCTGGAGGACTACAGTTTGCAGACCACTAATACAGTGGTTCCCAATCTGTGCCCTTCCAGATGTTGCAAAACTACAACTCCCAGTATGCCAAAACTGTCCAGGAATGCTGGGAGTTGTAGTTCTGCAACATCTGAAGGGCCAGATGTTACAGAACTACAACTCCCAGCATGCCTGGACAGTAAGGGCATGCTGAGGATGTGTAGTTTTGCAACATCTGGAAGGGCACAGTGGTCTCCAAACTGTGGGCCTCCAGATGTTGCAAAACTACAACTCCCAGCATGCCCAGACGCCAAGGGCTGTCTGGGCATGCTGGGAGTTGTAGTATACAGGGTCCCAATACAGCAATGCATGTCGCTTTACGGCGACGTGCATTGCTGTAAAGGGGCCGACCGCGGCTGAAGATCCACTCACCTGTTGCCGCCGCCGCCGTCTTTATCGCCGGGATCCGGGTCTTCAGGGACGAGGTAAGTACCGGGGCCGGTCCCCAGCACTCCCCCGTCCCCCGCTGCGTCCTCCGGTCTTCCTTCCGTCCTCTCCGGACTTCCAGGGGCCGGGCAGGGCGGGAGGAAGTAACTGCCCCCCCCCCTGCGATTGGTCGGTTAACTAACCGAAGAATCGCAGGGGATCGGAGGAGGTGGCAGGCTTGACACCTTGCTCCTATACTTTACCATGGTCCTGGCTGCCGGGATCATGCAAAATTACCGGGCGGTCGGGTCCCAGAGACCCGATCAGCCCGGTATCGCCGCAGATCTGGATGCTTTCTGAAGGATTTCAGCAGGCATCCGGTTCCGATCTCTGCCTGGCGAGCGGCAGGGAGCGGAAAACGCCATGACGTCCTGGGACGTCATTGGTCCTTAAGGCCCAGGGTGCCATGACGTCCCAGGACGTCATTGGTCCTTAAGAGGTTAAAGTTGGATGTGCAAATGATTTTTTTTCATTAAAATGCTGGTTTTCCCTCAAATTAATTTTTTTTTTTTACAAGGGATAATAGGACAAAATGCCCCCCAAAATTTGTAACCTCATCTCTTCTGAGTATGGAAATACCCCATGTGTGGATGTCAAGTGCTCTTCTGGCACACTACAATGCTCAGAAGAGAAGGAGTCACATTTGGCTTTTGAAAAGCAAATTTTGCTGAAATGGTTTTTGAGGGGCATGTCCCATTTAGGAAGCCCCTATGGCGCCAGGACAGCAAATAAAACCCCACATGGCATACTATTTTGGAAACTACACCCCTCAAGGCACATAACAAGGGGTAGAGTGAGCCTTAACACACCACAGGTGTTTGACGACTTTTCGTTAAAGTTGGATGTGTAAATTATTTTTTTTTTCACTAAAATGCTGGTTCTCTCTCAAATTTTAAATTTTTACAAGGGATAATAGGACAAAATGCCCCCCAAAATTTGTAACCCCATCTCTTCTGAGTATGGAAATACCCCATGAGTGGATGTCAAGTGCTCTGCTGGTGCACTACAATGCTCAGAAGAGGAGTCACATTTGCAAATTTTGCTGAAATGGGGGGGGGGGGGGGGGGGCATGTCGCATTTAGGAAGCCCCTATGGTGCCAGAACAGCAAAAAAAAAAAAAACACATGGCATACCATTTTGGAAACTACACCCCTCAAAGAACGTAACAAGGGGTACAGTGAGCCTTAACACCCCTCAGGTGTTTGATAAATGTTCATTAAGTGGCATGTTAAAAGGAAAAATTTTATTTTTTTACACAAAAATGCTGGGGTTACCCCAAATTTTTCATTTTCACAAGTGGTAACAGGAGAAAATGTTACTGTAAATTTGCAAATACATTTCTTTGGAGTAAGGACATACCTCATATTTGGCCGTAAACAGCTTGCACACTGGTCTCAGAGGTGCCGGAGATCAGTCAGGGTCCTTGAGCTTTGTATTTCTCCTATGGAGGAGGAACAGTGGGACCCCCCTCAAGGGGCATTACATGTGGTAAATAACTGGGGTACACTATGTAACTAAAGTGTGGTACAGTGGGACATAAAATTATAAATTATGTTCCCAGAATGATGAACCAGAGCATAGCCAAAACAAAAAAATATGCCCACCCCAAACCCTATGCTCTGAATCATCATTCTGGGAATGTGATGTGTGTGGCCGTCCCTAACCTGTTGCATTAATGCGCACCCCGCTCAGGTGGAGAGAGAGAGCGCTGAACATTTGAGGCAACATAAAAAGTCCCCGATGATAGTGACTCAGTGACCCATTTTTGGAAGAAATACCCCCAGAGGTCTTATCAGTTTTTTTTTTATAAAGAGTTTTTTGGGCATTTTAGTGGTTTTATGGGGTTGAAATTTGCAATGTACTCTGGACTTGGTACATTGGGGTCAAATTATGGGAAATTAAAATGAAGAGGGAAAATTTAGTACCGTATGGAAGTGTGATACTCACTGAAGCAGTTTTTAATTCAGAGGCCCGGATGATGGGGGCAAGTGTCACATTGAGTGGTGGTGTCCTTCCGAATCCCCCTCTTGTGACACATTCTGCATTTTTTTCAGGGTTCGTCCCTTCTTTCCAGTGTGGGGGACTTCACCTGGAAAGTGTTGGCCTGGGACGATCCTGGCACCTAATACTTCAGTTCCTTGGGAAGTCCAGCCTGCTCTTTCCCGGTCACCAAAGATAAGGACCTTTAGGGCTTCTTCTTGGAATTGAAGGTATGTCCCTGTGTTGCCAGCGTACTGGGACAGTACAAAAGCATTGTACATGGCAACCTGTACCATGTAGACCGCAACTTTTTTGTACCATACCCGTGTTTTCCGCATGGCCATGTATGGCTTGAGGACTTGATCAGAAAGATCAACTCCCCCCATATACCGATTGTAGTCCAGAATACAATCGGGCTTGAGGACCGGTGTTGTGGTACCTCGCACAGGGACAGGTGAGCTGCTGTTGCCATGAATAGTAGTCAGCATAAGGACATCCCTCTTATCCTTATACCTGACCAGCAACAGGTTTTCATGGGCAAGGGCACGGGACATACCCTTGGACATAGGTGTCTGGATCAAATTTAAAGGGAGGCCTCTCTGGTTCTTCCGCACGGTCCCACAAGCGGACGTGGATCTGGTGGAAGGGTTGTGAAGAGAGGGATGCTGGTATAAAAGTTTTCCACGTACACGTGGTAACCCTTATCCAACAATGGGTACACAAGGTCCAAAACGATTTTACCGCTAACACTCAGAGTGGGTAAACAATCTGGGGGTTCAATACGGGAATCTCGTCCCTCATACACCCTAAACTTGTAAGTGTACCCGGAGGTACTCTCACAAAGTTTATATAGCTTCACGTCATACCGCGCCCGCTTCGAGGGAATATACTGGCGGAAGATGAGTCTCCCCTTAAAACTGATAAGAGACTCATCTACCGAGAGGTCCCTGAGTGGTACGTAGGCCTCCAAAAATTTGGCCCCAAAGTGATCGATGAGCGGTCTCACTTTGTAAAGCCGGTCATAGGTGGGATCACTTCGGGGTGGACATGCCTCATTATGTGCATAATGGAGGCATTTCCGAATGGCCTTGAACCGCTTCAGTGTCAGGGCAATACTGTAAAGCTGGGTCTTGTATAGGATGTCCCCGCTCCAGTACTGCCTGACACTTGGCTTTTGACCAGGCCCATATGCAGCAAGAGGCCCCAAAATGTCATCATTTCTGCTGCATCAATGGAGTACCATTCATTGGACCTGGCCAAAAAAGAATCAGGGTGGTGGGCAATGAACTGCCTGGCGTACAGATTTGTCTGCTCCACCATTAGATTGACAAAACTGTCACTGAAAAAATAACTGAAATAGTCAAATTTCTGTGAATCCAGAATTGTCAATCCGGATTCCGGAGTAGCCAACAAACTCCAGAATCCGTGGCAGATAACCCTCTGGGGGTCTCCAGAAAGGTTCACCAGAAGGGGGCTCTGGTAAACTTGTCTAGGGGTTCGGACTCCTAGTACAAGCGGCATCACCACTCGCACTAGTGCAGGCCACAGGGCCACTACAATGGGGGTTGCGTGGCCTCACCTGGCGGCGTCTCTGCCGCACAGGTGACTCCTCATCAGTACTAGATGATGAGGAGGACGATGAAGAACACAGGAATGTAGGATCTTCATCGTCCTCACTGACAGATTCGGAGTCGGAGGCAAGAAAAGCGCATGCCTCCGCTGCTAAAAATTTTAGCCTAAAGTCTATCTGCGTGTTATACGCCGATATACTGTTTGTGATCCCGCAAAAGCTGCTGCAGTTCAATGATTTAAAGCGGGCACTTTAAATCATTGAACTGCAGCAGCTTCTGCCTGGCCAGAGTCCCACTGCCACCGCCAGATTCCCTCCCAGTCCCCGGTTTTATAGTTATATGTCCCGCCGCCGCCACTGCCCAATTCCCTCCCCGTCCCTGGTTTTATAGTTAAATATCCCGCCGCCGCCACGGCCCAATTCCCTCCCCGTCCCCGGTTTTATTGTTATATGTCCCGCCGCCGCCACTGCCCAATTCCCTCCCCGTCCCTGGTTTTATAGTTAAATATCCCGCCGCCACCACGGCCCAATTCCCTCCCAGTCCCCGGTTTTATAGTTAAATATCCCGCCGCCGCCACCACGGCCCAATTCCCTCCCCGTCCCTGGTTTTATAGTTACATGTGCCCTGGGGACTGCGGTCCTTCATGCTCCGGTGGCCTCCTGATCTGTCACTGTGCGCTGCGTAATGACGAGTGACGTCCTCAACACAACGTCACTCGTCAGTCAGTGCACGGCGCAGTGACAGATCAGGAGGCCGCCGGAGCATGAAGGACCGCAGTCCCCAGGGCACATGTAACTATAAAACTGGGGACGGGGAGGGAATTGGGCAGTGGCAGCGGCGGGATATTTAACTATAAAACCGGGACGGGGAGGGAATCAGGCAGCAGGGGGGGGGGGTATTTAACTATAAAACCGGGGACTAGAGCAGTGGCACTCTGGCCCCACAGAAGTAGAAATGTAGGATCTTCATCGTCCTCACTGACAGATTCGGAGTCGGAGGCAAGAAAAGCGCATGCCTCCGCTGCTAAAAATTTTAGCCTAAAGTCTATCTGCGTGTTATACGCCGATATACTGTTTGTGATCCCGCAAAAGCTGCTGCAGTTCAATGATTTAAAGCGGGCACTTTAAATCATTGAACTGCAGCAGCTTCTGCCTGGCCAGAGTCCCATTGCCACCGCCAGATTCCATCCCAGTCCCCGGTTTTATAGTTATATGTCCCGCCGCCGCCACGGCCCAATTCCCTCCCCGTCCCCAGTTTTATAGTTATATGTCCCGCCACCGCCACTGCACAATTCCCTCCCCGTCCCTGGTTTTATAGTTAAATATCCCGCCGCCGCCACGGCCCAATTCCCTCCCCGTCCCCCGTTTTATAGTTAAATATCCCGCCGCCGCCACGGCCCAATTCCCTCCCCGTCCCCGGTTTTATAGTTACATGTGCCCTGGGGACTGCGGTCCTTCATGCTCCGGTGGCCTCCTGATCTGTCACTGTGCGCTGCGTAATGACGAGTGACGTCCTCAACACGACGTCACTCGTCAGTCAGTGCACGGCGCAGTGACAGATCAGGAGGCCGCCGGAGCATGAAGGACCGCAGTCCCCAGGGCACATGTAACTATAAAACCGGGGACTGGGAGGGAATCAGGGAGCGGGGGGATATTTAACTATAAAACCGGGGACTAGAGCAGCGGCACTCTGGCCCCACAGAAGCCACTGCACGTAAAAGATTTAAAGCGCTTGCTTTAAATCATTGAACTGCAGAAGCCACCAGAAACAGTTTATCGTGGTACACCTGAAAAACACACACCCTCATTTTTCCAAGGATATTTTGGTAAAAAAACTTTTTTACCAAAACCTCCTTGGAAAAAAGGGGGTGCGTGTAATAGGCCGATGAGTGGTATACCCCGATAAATACGATATATAACAGTTTGTGATTAAAAATCACACACAGTTATATGGGGGGGGGGGGAGCTGCGGACGTCACACGCCGCTGGCCCTGCGGTCGACCGTAATCAAACCCGTAGCGAATACGGGGGGCTGATTACAAACGGGGTGCCGCGTGCATGCTCACGGGCGTCCCCAGCTGTGGGACTCCCGCGATCAGGCATCTTATCCCCTATCCTTTGGATAGGGGATAGGGGATAAGATCTGCTCTTAGGGGGATAGGGTATAAGATCTGCTCTAAGGGGGATCTTCAGTCCTGAGGGGGTTCCGATCATGCAGAGGAGAGGTCCCTAGCTTCCTCCAGCAGCTCTGACCGCTGACTGAACTAAGCCAGCCATGGGAGCTGCAAGAGGATGCCGTTAACCCCTCCCCTGCCGGCTGCTATTGGCAATAGCAGCGTTCCTGGGGGTGAAGAAATCGCCACCTTCCCATAGATACAGTGGCTGATAGGGGGTGTATCCAACACCCCCGATCGCCATGTATTTCCGGGTCAGCGGGTCACCTGTGACCCACATCACCGGAATAGACGCAAATCGCAAGTGTGAATTCACTTGCGATTTGCGCCGATCGCCAACATTGGGGGGGTCTGATGACCCCCCTGGGCATTTGCGCTGGGTGCCGCTGCGCGGCAGGGACCTAAATTCGCACGGATGTACATGTACCCAGGGTGTCGGAATGTACCAGTACGCCCGGGGTACTGAACAGGTTAAAGGGGGTCTCCTCCTACCCCTTATGAGGCAAATGAATCCTCCTGATGTAAAAGGCGCCTCATTTGCCTCTATATTTTAAAGGGGTTATCAGAGGAGCTGAAATGGCATTAACTTTCCCCTCCCTCCAGTGGCTCTTTTCCAGTTAGCTCTCATCTCAACCCGATACCTTCTCACCTGGAATAAAGGGGGTAGCTGAAATAAGGGGACAGGTAATGTGTTGTGGTAACCACATGTGGGTGAAACCAGGCCTCCATGTGGTAGACAATGTACATACGATGTTGCATACATTTGCTGCCACTGATTTCGCCTGCATGTGACGACTGCAACATGCTACCTGCTCCCCCATCTCGGCCCTCCATTTTCATACCAGAAGGTATCAGGACGAGTCGAGACCAAACCAGAAGTGAGCTGCTGGGAAGTAAGGTAAGGTCATACCTTTTCAGCTGTCTTGATAACCACTTAAACAGCACCTCCTCCAGACTCATGTGGTCTTAAGGGAGTCTTGTCCTCCAGTCTTTGATCTTAAAGGGGGTCTCCTCCTATCCCTTATGAGGCAAATGAATCCTCCTGATGTAAAAGGCGCCTCATTTGTCTCTGAATGTTAAAGGGGTTATCAGAGGAGGTAAAATGGCATAAACTTCACCCTCCCTCCAGTGGCTCTTTTCCAGTTAGCTCTCATCTCATCCCGATACCTTCTCAAATGGAATAAAGGGGGTGCCTGACATAAGGGGTCAGGTAATGTGTTGTGGTCACCACATGTGGGTGAAACCAGGCCTCCATGTGGTAGACAATGTGTATAGGATGTTGCATACATTTGCTGCCACTGATTTCGCCTGCATATGAAGACTGCAACATGCTACCTGCTCCCCCATCTCGGCCCTCCATTTTCATACCAGAAGGCATCAGTAGTGTTGCTCGCGAATATTCGCAATTCGAATATGATTCGCGAATATCGCATATTCGCGAATTCGCGAATTTCGCGAATATAGCGCTATATATTCGTAATTACGAATATTCGTTTTTTTTATTTTTCTTTTTTCACAGTACACATCACAGTGATCATCCCTCTCTGCTTCCAGCTCGTGTGGTGTAAAGAAGACTCTAATACTACTGTGTGAGACTGGCGTGCGGATTTTCGCATATGCGAACATTTGCATATGCTAATTTTCGCATATTCGAATTTTTGCTTGCAATATTTTTTGCATATGCTAATTTTCGCATATGTAAATTTGCGCATACACGAATTTTTCGCGTTGCGAAAAAAAAAGCGAGAATACTACGAATATGCAAATATTCGCGAATACATGACGAATATTCGCCCATATATTCGCGAATATTCGCGAATTCGAATATGGCCTATGCCGCTCAACACTAGGCATCAGGAAGAGTCGAGACCAAACCAGAAGTGAGCTGCTGGGAAGCAAGGTAATGTCATACCTTTTCAGCTGTCTTGATAACCTCTTTAACAGCGCCTCCTCCAGACTCCACTGGTCTTAAGGGAGTCTTGTCCTCCAGTATTTGATCTTAAAGGGGGTCTCCTCCTACCCCTTATGAGGCAAATGAATCCTCCAGATGTTAAAGGCGCCTCATTTGCCTCTGCAAAAGGGGTTATCAGAGGAGCTAAAATGGCATAAACTTTTCCCTCTCTCCAGTGGCTGGGAAGCGAAGGAAGGCCATACCTTTTCAGCTGTCTTGATAACCGCTTTAACAGCACATCCTCCAGACTCCAGTGGTCTTAAGGGAGTCTTGTCCTCCAGTCTTTGATCTTAAAGGGGGTCTCCTCCTATCCCTTATGAGGCAAATGAATCCTCCTGATGTAAAAGGCGCCTCATGTGCCTCTATATGTTAAAGGGGTTATCAGAGGAGGTAAAATGGCATAAACTTTCCCCTCCCTCCAGTGGCTCTTTTCCAGTTAGCTCTCATCTCATCCCGATACCTTCTCAAACGGAATAAAGGGGGTGGCTGACATAAGGGGTCAGATAATGTGTTGTGGTCACCACATGTGGGTGAAACCAGGCCTCCATGTGGTAGACAATGTACATACGATGTTTCATACATTTGCTGCCACTGATTTCGCCTGCATGTGACGACTGCAACATGCTACCTGCTCCCCCATCTCGGCCCTCCATTTTCATACCAAAAGGTATCAGGAAAAGTCGAGACCAATCCAGAAGTGAGCTGCTGGGAAAGCAAGGTAAGGTCATACCCTTTCAGCTGTCTTGATAACCTCTTTAACAGCGCCTCTTCCAGACTCCAGTGGTCTTAAGGAAGTCTTGTCCTCCAGTTTTTGATCTTAAAGGGGGTCTCCTCCTACCCCTTATGAGGCAAATGAATCCTCCTGATGTAAAAGGCGCCTCATTTGTCTCTATATGTTAAGGGGGTTATCAGAGGAGCTAAAAAGGCATAAACTTTTTCCTCTCTCCAGTGGCTAGGAAGCAAAGGAAGGTCATACCTTTTCAGCTGTCTTGATAACCTCCTTAACAGCGCCTCCTCCAGACTCCAGTGGTCTTAAGGGAGTCTTGTCCTCCAGTATTTGATCTTAAAGGGGGTCTCCTCCTACCCCTTATGAGGCAAATTAATCCTCCTGATGTTAAAGGCGCCTCATTTGCCTCTGTAAAATGGGTTATCAGAGGAGCTAAAATGGCATAAACTTTTCCCTCTCTCCAGTGGCTGGGAAGCGAAGGAAGGTCATACCTTTTCAGCTGTCTTGATAACCCCTTTAACAGCGCCTCCTCCAGACTCCACTGGTCTTAAGGGAGTCTTGTCCTCCAGTATTTGATCTTAAAGGGGGTCTCCTCCTACCCCTTATGAGGCAAATGAATCCTCCTGATGTAAAAGGCGCCTCATGTGCCTCTATATGTTAAAGGGGATATCAGAGGAGGTAAAATGGCATAAACTTTCCCCTCCCTCCAGTGGCTCTTTTCCAGTTAGCTCTCATCTCATCCCGATACCTTCTCACCTGGAATAAAGGAGGTGGCTGAAATAAGGGGTCAGGTAATGTGTTGTGGTCACCAAATGTGGGTGAAACCAGGCCTCCATGTGGTAGACAATGTACATACAATGTTGCGTACATTTGCTGCCACTGATTTCGCCTGCATGTGACGACTGCAACATGCTACCTGCTCCCCCATCTCGGCCCTCCATTTTCATACCAAAAGGTATCAGGATGAGTCAAGACCAAACCAGAAGTGAGCTGCTGGGAAGCGAGGTAAGGTCATACTTTTTCAGCTGTCTTGATAACCTCTTTAACAGCGCCTCCTCCAGACTCCAGTGGTCTTAAGGGAGTCTTGTCCTCCAGTCTTTGATCTTAAAGGGGGTCACCTCCTACCCCTTATGAGGCAAATGAATCCTCCTGATATTATAGGCGCATCATTTGCCTCTATATGTTAAAGGGGTTATCAGAGGAGCTAAAATGGCATAAACTTTTCCCTCTCTTCAGTGGCTGGGAAGTGAAGGAAGGTCATACCTTTTCAGCTGTCTTGATAACCGCTTTAACAGCGCCTCCTCCAGACTCCACTGGTCTTAAGGGAGTCTTGTCCTCCAGTATTTGATCTTAAAGGGGGTCTCCTCCTACCCCTTATGAGGCAAATGAATCCTCCTGTTGTAAAAGGCGCCTCATTTGCCTCCATATGTTAAAGGGGTTATCAGAGGAGCTAAAATGGCATAAACTTTCCCCTACCTCAAGTGGCTCTTTTCCACATAGCTCTCAACTCCTCCCTATACCTTCTCACCTGGAATAAAGGGGGTGGCTTAAATAAGGGGTCAGGTAATGTGTTGTGGTCACCACATGTGGGTGAAACCAGGCCTCCATGTGGTAGACAATGTACATACGATGTTGCGTACATTTGCTGCCACTGATTCCGCCTGCATGTGACGACTGCAACATGCTACCTGCTCCCTCATCTCGGCCCTCCATTTTCATACCAGAAGGTATCAGGATGAGTCAAGACCAAAGCAGAAGTGAGCTGCTGGAAAGCGAGGTAAGGTCATACTTTTTCAGCTGTCTTGATAACCTCTTTAACAGCGCCTCCTCCAGACTCCACTGGTCTTAAGGGAGTCTTGTCCTCCAGAATTTGATCTTAAAGGGGGTCTCCTCCTACCCCTTATTAGGCAAATGAATCCTCCTGATGTAAAAGGCGCCTCATTTGCCTCTGTAAAGGGGGTTATCAAAGGAGCTAAAATGGCATAAACTTTACCCTCCCTCAAGTGGCTCTTTTCCAGTTAGCTCTCATCTCATCCCGATACCTTCTCAAATGGAATAAAGGGGGTGGCTGACATAAGGGGTTAAGTAATGTGTTGTGGTCACCACATGTGGGTGAAACCAGGCCTCCATGTGGTAGACAATGTACATACGATGTTGCATACATTTGCTGCCACTGATTTCGCCTGCATGTGACGACTGCAACATGCTACCTGCTCCCCCATCTCGGCCCTCCATTTTCATTCCAAAAGGTATCAGGACGGGTCGAGACCAATCCAGAAGTGAGCTGCTGGGAAAGCAAGGTAAGGTCATACCCTTTCAGCTGTCTTGATAACCTCTTTAGCAGCGCCTCTTCCAGACTCCAGTGGTCTTAAGGGAGTCTTGTCCTCCAGTTTTTGATCTTAAAGGGGGTCTCCTCCTACCCCTTATGAGGCAAATGAATCCTCCTGATGTAAAAGGCGCCTCATTTGCCTCTATATGTTAAGGGGGTTATCAGAGGAGCTAAAAAGGCATAAACTTTTCCCTCTCTCCAGTGGCTAGGAAGCAAAGGAAGGTCATACCTATTCAGCTGTCTTGATAACCGCTTTAACAGCGCCTCCTCCAGACTCCACTGGTCTTAAGGGAGTCTTGTTCTCCAGTATTTGATCTTAAAGGGGGTCTCCTCCTACCCCTTATGAGGCAAATGAATCCTCCTGATGTTAAAGGCGCTTCATTTGCCTCTGTAAATGGGGTTATCAGAGGAGCTAAAATGGCATAAACTTTTCCCTCTCTCCAGTGGCTGGAAAGCGAAGGAAGGTCATACCTTTTCAGCTGTCTTGATAACCGCTTTAACAGCGCCTCCTCCAGACTCCACTGGTCTTAAGGGAGTCTTGTCCTCCAGTATTTGATCTTAATGGGGGTCTCCTCCTACCCCTTATGAGGCAAATGAATCCTCCTGATGTAAAAGGCGCCTCATTTGCCTCTATATGTTAAAGGGGTTATCAGAGGAGCTAAAATGGCATAAACTTTCCCCTACCTCCAGTGGCTCTTTTCCACATAGCTCTCATCTCCTCCCTATACCTTCTCACCTGGAATAAAGGGGGTGGCTGAAATAAGGGGTCAGGTAATGTGTTGTGGTCACCACATGTGGGTGAAACCAGGCCTCCATGTGGTAGACAATGTACATACGATGTTGCGTACATTTGCTGCCACTGATTCCGCCTGCATGTGACGACTGCAACATGCTACCTGCTCCCACATCTCGGCCCTCCATTTTCATACCAGAAGGTATCAGGATGAGTCAAGACCAAAGCAGAAGTGAGCTGCTGGAAAGCGAGGTAAGGTCATACTTTTTCAGCTGTCTTGATAACCTCTTTAACAGCGCCTCCTCCAGACTCCAGTGGTCTTAAGGGAGTCTTGTCCTCCAGTTTTTGATCTTAAAGGGGGTCTCCTCCTACCCCTTATGAGGAAAATGAATCCTCCTGATGTTAAAGGCGCCTCATTTGCCTCTGTAAAAGGGGTTATCAAAGGAGTTAAAATGGCATAAACTTTTCCCTCTCTCCAGTGGCTGGGAAGCGAAGGAAGGTCATACCTTTTCAGCTGTCTTGATAACCTCTTTAATAGCGCCCCCTCCAGACTCCAAAGGTCTTAAGGGAGTCTTGTCCTCCAGTCTTTGATCTTAAAGGGGGTCTCCTCCTACCCCTTATGAGGCAAATGAATCCTCCTGATGTAAAAGGCGCCTCATTTGCCTCTATATGTTAAAGGGGTTATCAGAGGAGCTAAAATGGCATAAACTTTCCCCTACCTCCAGTGGCTCTTTTCCACATAGCTCTCATCTCATCCCGATACCTTCTCACCTGGAATAAAGGGGGTGGCTGAAATAAGGGGTCAGGTAATGTGTTGTGGTCACCACATGTGGGTGAAACCAGGCCTCCATGTGGTAGACAATGTACATACGATGTTGCGTACATTTGCTGCCACTGATTTCGCCTGCATGTGACGACTGCAACATGCTACCAGCTCCTGCATCTCGGCCCTCCATTTTCATACCAGAAGGTATCAGGATGAGTCAAGACCAAAGCAGAAGTGAGCTGCTAGGAAGCAAGGTAAGGTCATACTTTTTCAGCTGTCTTGATAACCTCTTTAACAGCGCCTCCTCCAGACTCCGGTGGTCTTAAGGGAGTCTTGTCCTCCAGTTTTTGATCTTAAAGGGGGTCTCCTCCTACCCCTTATGAGGCAAATGAATCCTCCTGATGTAAAAGGTGCCTCATTTGCCTCTATATGTTAAGGGGGTTATCAGAGAAGCTAAAAAGGCATATACTTTTCCCTCTCTCCAGTGGCTAGGAAGCAAAGGAAGGTCATACCTATTCAGCTGTCTTGATAACTGCTTTAACAGCGCCTCCTCCAGACTCCACTGGTCTGAAGGGAGTCTTGTCCTCCAGTATTTGATCTTAAAGGGGGTCTCCTCCTACCCCTTATGAGGCAAATGAATCCTCCTGATGTTAAAGGCGCCTCATTTGCCTCTATAAAAGGGGTTATCAGAGGAGCTAAAATGGCATAAACTTTTCCCTCTCTCCAGTGGCTGGGAAGCGAAGGAAGGTCATACCTTTTCAGCTGTCTTGATAACCTCTTTAATAGCGCCTCCTCCAGACTCCAAAGGTCTTAAGGGAGTCTTGTCCTCCAGTCTTTGATCTTAAAGGGGGTCTCCTCCTACCCCTTATGAGGCAAATTAATCCTCCTGATGTTAAAGGCGCCTCATTTGCCTCTGTTAAAGGGGTTATCAGAGGAGCTAAAATGGCATAAACTTTTCCCTCTCTCCAGTGGCTGGGAAGCGAAGGAAGGTCATACCTTTTCAGCTGTCTTGATAACCTCTTTAATAGCGCCTCCTCCAGACTCCAGTGGTCTTAAGGGAGTCTTGTCCTCCAGTTTTTGATCTTAAAGGGGGTCTCCTCCTACCCCTTATGAGGCAAATTAATCCTCCTGATGTTAAAGGCGCCTCATTTGCCTCTGTTAAAGGGGTTATCAGAGGACCTAAAATGGCATAAACTTTTCCTTCTCTCCAGTGGCTGGGAAGCGAAGGAAGGTCATACCTTTTCAGCTGTCTTGATAACCTCTTGAACAGCGCCTCCTCCAGACTCCAGTGGTCTTAAGGGAGTCTTGTCCTCCAATCTTTGATCTTAAAGGGGGTCTCCTCCTACCCCTTATGAGGCAAATGAATCCTCCTGATGTTAAAGGCGCCTCATTTGCCTCTGTTAAAGGGGTTATCAGAGGAGCTAAAATGGCATAAAATTTTCCCTCTCTCCAGTGGCTGGGAAGCGAAGGAAGGTCATACCTTTTCAGCTGTCTTGATAACCGCTTTAACAGCGCCTCCTCCAGACTCCACTGGTCTTAAGGGAGTCTTGTCCTCCAGTATTTGATCTTAAAGGGGGTCTCCTCCTACCCCTTATGAGGCAAATGAATCCTCCTGATGTAAAAGGCGCCTCATTTGCCTCTATATGTTAAAGGGGTTATCAGAGGAGCTAAAATGGCATAAACTTTCCCCTACCTCCAGTGGCTCTTTTCCACATAGCTCTCATCTCATCCCGATACCTTCTCACCTGGAATAAAGGGGGTGGCTGAAATAAGGGGTCAGGTAATGTGTTGTGGTCACCACATGTGGGTGAAACCAGGCCTCCATGTGGTAGACAATGTACATACGATGTTGCGTACATTTGCTGCCACTGATTTCGCCTGCATGTGACGACTGCAACATGCTACCTGCTCCTGCATCTCGGCCCTCCATTTTCATACCAGAAGGTATCAGGATGAGTCAAGACCAAAGCAGAAGTGAGCTGCTGGGAAGCGAGGTAAGGTCATACTTTTTCAGCTTTCTTGATAACCTCTTTAACAGCGCCTCCTCCAGACTCCGGTGGTCTTAAGGGAGTCTTGTCCTCCAGTCTTTGATCTTAAAGGGGGTCTCCTCCTACCCCTTATGAGGCAAATGAATCCTCCTGATGTAAAAGGCGCCTCATTTGCCTCTGTTAAAGGGGTTATCAGAGGAGCTAAAATGGCATAACCTTTCCCTCTCTCCAGTGGCTGGGAAGCGAAGGAAGGTCATACCTTTTCAGCTGTCTTGATAACCGCTTTAACAGCGCCTCCTCCAGACTCCACTGGTCTTAAGGGAGTCTTGTCCTCCAGTATTTGATCTTAAAGGGGGTCTCCTCCTACCCCTTATGAGGCAAATGAATCCTCCTGATGTAAAAGGCGCCTCATTTGCCTCTATATGTTAAAGGGGTTATCAGAGGAGCTAACATGGCATAAACTTTTCCCTCTCTCCAGTGGCTCTTTTCCACATAGCTCTCATCTCATCCCGATACCTTCTCACCTGGAATAAAGGGGGTGGCTGAAATAAGGGGTCAGGTAATGTGTTGTGGTCACCACATGTGGGTGAAACCAGGCCTCCATGTGGTAGACAATGTACATACGATGTTGCGTACATTTGCTGCCACTGATTTCGCCTGCATGTGACGACTGCAACATGCTACCTGCTCCTGCATCTCGGCCCTCCATTTTCATACCATAAGGTATCAGGATGAGTCAAGACCAAAGCAGAAGTGAGCTGCTGGGAAGCAAGGTAAGGTCATACTTTTTCAGCTGTCTTGATAACCTCTTTAACAGCGCATCCTCCAGACTCCGGTGGTCTTAAGGGAGTCTTGTCCTCCAGTCTTTGATCTTAAAGGGGGTCTCCTCCTACCCCTTATGAGGCAAATGAATCCTCCTGATGTTAAAGGCGCCTCATTTGCCTCTGTTAAAGGGGTTATCAGAGGAGCTAAAATGGCATAAACTTTTCCCTCTCTCCAGTGGCTGGGAAGCGAAGGAAGGTCATACCTTTTCAGCTGTCTTGATAACCTCTTGAACAGCGCCTCCTCCAGACTCCAGTGGTCTTAAGGGAGTCTTGTCCTCCAATCTTTGATCTTAAAGGGGGTCTCCTCCTACCCCTTATGAGGCAAATGAATCCTCCTGATGTTAAAGGCGCCTCATTTGCCTCTGTTAAAGGGGTTATCAGAGGAGCTAAAATGGCATAAACTTTTCCCTCTCTCCAGTGGCTGGGAAGCGAAGGAAGGTCATACCTTTTCAGCTGTTTTGATAACCGCTTTAACAGCGCCTCCTCCAGACTCCACTGGTCTTAAGGGAGTCTTGTCCTCCAGTATTTGATCTTAAAGGGGGTCTCCTCCTACCCCTTATGAGGCAAATGAATCCTCCTGATGTAAAAGGCGCCTCATTTGCCTCTATATGTTAAAGGGGTTATCAGAGGAGCTAAAATGGCATAAACTTTCCCCTACCTCCAGTGGCTCTTTTCCACATAGCTCTCATCTCATCCCGATACCTTCTCACCTGGAATAAAGGGGGTGGCTGAAATAAGGGGTCAGGTAATGTGTTGTGGTCACCACATGTGGGTGAAACCAGGCCTCCATGTGGTAGACAATGTGCATACGATGTTGCGTACATTTGCTGCCACTGATTTCGCCTGCATGTGACGACTGCAACATGCTACCTGCTCCTGCATCTCGGCCCTCCATTTTCATACCAGAAGGTATCAGGATGAGTCAAGACCAAAGCAGAAGTGAGCTGCTGGGAAGCGAGGTAAGGTCATACTTTTTCAGCTTTCTTGATAACCTCTTTAACAGCGCCTCCTCCAGACTCCGGTGGTCTTAAGGGAGTCTTGTCCTCCAGTCTTTGATCTTAAAGGGGGTCTCCTCCTACCCCTTATGAGGCAAATTAATCCTCCTGATGTTAAAGGCGCCTCATTTGCCTCTGTTAAAGGGGTTATCAGAGGAGCTAAAATGGCATAAACTTTTCCCTCTCTCCAGTGGCTGGGAAGCGAAGGAAGGTCATACCTTTTCAGCTGTCTTGATAACCGCTTTAACAGCGCCTCCTCCAGACTCCACTGGTCTTAAGGGAGTCTTGTCCTCCAGTATTTGATCTTAAAGGGGGTCTCCTCCTACCCCTTATGAGGCAAATGAATCCTCCTGATGTAAAAGGCGCCTCATTTGCCTCTATATGTTAAAGGGGTTATCAGAGGAGCTAAAATGGCAAACTTTCCCCTACCTCCAGTGGCTCTTTTCCACATAGCTCTCATCTCATCCCGATACCTTCTCACCTGGAATAAAGGGGGTGGCTGAAATAAGGGGTCAGGTAATGTGTTGTGGTCACCACATGTGGGTGAAACCAGGCCTCCATGTGGTAGACAATGTACATACGATGTTGCGTACATTTGCTGCCACTGATTTCGCCTGCATGTGACGACTGCAACATGCTACCTGCTCCTGCATCTCGGCCCTCCATTTTCATACCAGAAGGTATCAGGATGAGTCAAGACCAAAGCAGAAGTGAGCTGCTGGGAAGCGAGGTAAGGTCATACTTTTTCAGCTTTCTTGATAACCTCTTTAACAGCGCCTCCTCCAGACTCCGGTGGTCTTAAGGGAGTCTTGTCCTCCAGTCTTTGATCTTAAAGGGGGTCTCCTCCTACCCCTTATGAGGCAAATTAATCCTCCTGATGTTAAAGGCGCCTCATTTGCCTCTGTTAAAGGGGTTATCAGAGGAGCTAAAATGGCATAAACTTTTCCCTCTCTCCAGTGGCTGGGAAGCGAAGGAAGGTCATACCTTTTCAGCTGTCTTGATAACCTCTTTAACAGCGCCTCCTCCAGACTCCAGTGGTCTTAAGGGAGTCTTGTCCTCCAATCTTTGATCTTAAAGGGGGTCTCCTCCTACCCCTTATGAGGCAAATGAATCCTCCTGATGTAAAAGGCGCCTCATTTGCCTCTGTTAAAGGGGTTATCAGAGGAGCTAAAATGGCATAACCTTTCCCTCTCTCCAGTGGCTGGGAAGCGAAGGAAGGTCATACCTTTTCAGCTGTCTTGATAACCGCTTTAACAGCGCCTCCTCCAGACTCCACTGGTCTTAAGGGAGTCTTGTCCTCCAGTATTTGATCTTAAAGGGGGTCTCCTCCTACCCCTTATGAGGCAAATGAATCCTCCTGATGTAAAAGGCGCCTCATTTGCCTCTATATGTTAAAGGGGTTATCAGAGGAGCTAAAATGGCATAAACTTTTCCCTCTCTCCAGTGGCTCTTTTCCACATAGCTCTCATCTCATCCCGATACCTTCTCACCTGGAATAAAGGGGGTGGCTGAAATAAGGGGTCAGGTAATGTGTTGTGGTCACCACATGTGGGTGAAACCAGGCCTCCATGTGGTAGACAATGTACATACGATGTTGCGTACATTTGCTGCCACTGATTTCGCCTGCATGTGACGACTGCAACATGCTACCTGCTCCTGCATCTCGGCCCTCCATTTTCATACCAGAAGGTATCAGGATGAGTCAAGACCAAAGCAGAAGTGAGCTGCTGGGAAGCAAGGTAAGGTCATACTTTTTCAGCTGTCTTGATAACCTCTTTAACAGCGCATCCTCCAGACTCCGGTGGTCTTAAGGGAGTCTTGTCCTCCAGTCTTTGATCTTAAAGGGGGTCTCCTCCTACCCCTTATGAGGCAAATGAATCCTCCTGATGTTAAAGGCGCCTCATTTGCCTCTGTTAAAGGGGTTATCAGAGGAGCTAAAATGGCATAAACTTTTCCCTCTCTCCAGTGGCTGGGAAGCGAAGGAAGGTCATACCTTTTCAGCTGTCTTGATAACCTCTTGAACAGCGCCTCCTCCAGACTCCAGTGGTCTTAAGGGAGTCTTGTCCTCCAATCTTTGATCTTAAAGGGGGTCTCCTCCTACCCCTTATGAGGCAAATGAATCCTCCTGATGTTAAAGGCGCCTCATTTGCCTCTGTTAAAGGGGTTATCAGAGGAGCTAAAATGGCATAAACTTTTCCCTCTCTCCAGTGGCTGGGAAGCGAAGGAAGGTCATACCTTTTCAGCTGTCTTGATAACCGCTTTAACAGCGCCTCCTCCAGACTCCACTGGTCTTAAGGGAGTCTTGTCCTCCAGTATTTGATCTTAAAGGGGGTCTCCTCCTACCCCTTATGAGGCAAATGAATCCTCCTGATGTAAAAGGCGCCTCATTTGCCTCTATATGTTAAAGGGGTTATCAGAGGAGCTAAAATGGCATAAACTTTCCCCTACCTCCAGTGGCTCTTTTCCACATAGCTCTCATCTCATCCCGATACCTTCTCACCTGGAATAAAGGGGGTGGCTGAAATAAGGGGTCAGGTAATGTGTTGTGGTCACCACATGTGGGTGAAACCAGGCCTCCATGTGGTAGACAATGTACATACGATGTTGCGTACATTTGCTGCCACTGATTTCGCCTGCATGTGACGACTGCAACATGCTA
This sequence comes from Hyla sarda, assembly GCF_029499605.1. NCBI lineage: Eukaryota > Metazoa > Chordata > Amphibia > Anura > Hylidae > Hyla > Hyla sarda. The sequence continues at coordinate 67,705 of NW_026610852.1, forward strand.
CCTGCTCCTGCATCTCGGCCCTCCATTTTCATACCAGAAGGTATCAGGATGAGTCAAGACCAAAGCAGAAGTGAGCTGCTGGGAAGCGAGGTAAGGTCATACTTTTTCAGCTTTCTTGATAACCTCTTTAACAGCGCCTCCTCCAGACTCCGGTGGTCTTAAGGGAGTCTTGTCCTCCAGTCTTTGATCTTAAAGGGGGTCTCCTCCTACCCCTTATGAGGCAAATTAATCCTCCTGATGTTAAAGGCGCCTAATTTGCCTCTGTTAAAGGGGTTATCAGAGGAGCTAAAATGGCATAAACTTTTCCCTCTCTCCAGTGGCTGGGAAGCGAAGGAAGGTCATACCTTTTCAGCTGTCTTGATAACCTCTTTAACAGCGCCTCCTCCAGACTCCAGTGGTCTTAAGGGAGTCTTGTCCTCCAATCTTTGATCTTAAAGGGGGTCTCCTCCTACCCCTTATGAGGCAAATGAATCCTCCTGATGTTAAAGGCGCCTCATTTGCCTCTGTTAAAGGGGTTATCAGAGGAGCTAAAATGGCATAACCTTTCCCTCTCTCCAGTGGCTGGGAAGCGAAGGAAGGTCATACCTTTTCTGCTGTCTTGATAACCGCTTTAACAGCGCCTCCTCCAGACTCCACTGGTCTTAAGGGAGTCTTGTCCTCCAGTATTTGATCTTAAAGGGGGTCTCCTCCTACCCCTTATGAGGCAAATGAATCCTCCTGATGTAAAAGGCGCCTCATTTGCCTCTATATGTTAAAGGGGTTATCAGAGGAGCTAAAATGGCATAAACTTTCCCCTACCTCCAGTGGCTCTTTTCCACATAGCTCTCATCTCATCCCGATACCTTCTCACCTGGAATAAAGGGGGTGGCTGAAATAAGGGGTCAGGTAATGTGTTGTGGTCACCCCATGTGGGTGAAACCAGGCCTCCATGTGGTAGACAATGTACATACGATGTTGCGTACATTTGCTGCAACTGATTTCGCCTGCATGTGACGACTGCAACATGCTACCTGCTCCTGCATCTCGGCCCTCCATTTTCATGCCAGAAGGTATCAGGATGAGTCAAGACCAAAGCAGAAGTGAGCTGCTGGGAAGCGAGGTAAGGTCATACTTTTTCAGCTGTCTTGATAACCTCTTTAACAGCGCCTCCTCCAGACTCCGGTGGTCTTAAGGGAGTCTTGTCCTCCAGTCTTTGATCTTAAAGGGGGTCTCCTCCTACCCCTTATGAGGCAAAAGAATCCTCCTGATGTTAAAGGCGCCTCATTTGCCTCTGTTAAAGGGGTTATCAGAGGAGCTAAAATGGCATAAACTTTTCCCTCTCTCCAGTGGCTGGGAAGCGAAGGAAGGTCATACCTTTTCAGCTGTCTTGATAACCTCTTTAACAGCGCCTCCTCCAGACTCCAGTGGTCTTAAGGGAGTCTTGTCCTCCAATCTTTGATCTTAAAGGGGGTCTCCTCCTACCCCTTATGAGGCAAATGAATCCTCCTGATGTAAAAGGCGCCTCATTTGCCTCTATATGTTAAAGGGGTTATCAAAGGAGCTAAAATGGCATAAACTTTCCCCTCCCTCCAGCTCTTTTCCAGTTAGCTCTCATCTCATCCCGATACCTTCTCACCTGGAATAAAGGGGGTGGCTGACAAAAGGGGTCAGGTAATGTGTTATGGTCACCACATGTGGGTGAAACCAGGCCTCCGATGTTGCATACATTTGCCGCCACTGATTTGGCCTGCATGTGACGACTGCAACATGCTACCTGCTCCCCCATCTCGGCCCTCCATTTTCATACCAGAAGGTATCAGGACGAGTCGAGACCAATCCAGAAGTGAGCTGCTGGGAAAGCAAGGTAAGGTCATACCTTTTCAGATTTCTTGATAACCTCTTTAACAGCGCCTCCTCCAGACTCCAGTGGTCTTAAGGGAGTCTTGTCCTCCAGTCTTTGATCTTAAAGGGGGTCTCCTCCTACCCCTTATGAGGCAAATGAATCCTCCTGATGTTAAATGCGCCTCATTTGCCTCTATATGTTAAAGGGGTTATCAGAGGAGCTAAAATGGCATAAACTTTCCCCTACCTCCAGTGGTTCTTTTCCACATAGCTCTCATCTCATCCCTATACCTTCTCACCTGGAATAAAGGGGGTGGCTGAAATAAGGGGTCAGGTAATGTGTTGTGGTCACCACATGTGGGTGAAACCAGGCCTCCGATGTTGCATACATTTGCCGCCACTGATTTCGCCTGCATGTGACGACTGCAACATGCTACCTGCTCCCCCATCTCGGCCTTCCATTTTCATACCAGAAGGTATCAGGATGAGTCAAGACCAAAGCAGAAGTGAGCTGCTGGGAAGCGAGGTAAGGTCATACTTTTTCAGCTGTCTTGATAACCTCTTTAACAGCGCCTCCTCCAGACTCCAGTGGTCTTAAGGGAGTCTTGTCCTCCAGTCTTTGATCTTAAAGGGGGTCTCCTCCTACCCCTTATGAGGCAAATGAATCCTCCTGATGTTATAGGCGCCTCATTTGCCTCTTTATGTTAAAGGGGTTATCAAAGGAGCTAAAATGGCATAAACTTTTCCCTCTCTCCAGTGGCTGGGAAGCGAAGGAAGGTCATACCTTTTCTGCTGTCTTGATAACCTCTTTAACAGCGCCTCCTCCAGACTCCAGTGGTCTTAAGGGAGTCTTGTCCTCCAATCTTTGATCTTAAAGGGGGTCTCCTCCTACCCCATATGAGGCAAATGAACCCTCCTGATAGTAATGGCGCCTCATTTGCCTCTACATGTTAAAGGGGTTATCTCAGCATCTAAAATGGCATTATCTTTCCCTGGTTCCCAGTGGCTCACTTCAAGCTTGGTCTCTTTCCCTGTTGACTTATCACCTGGAATAAAAGGGGGGGAATGAGATGGTGGGTCAAGTACTTTGTTGTGGTCACCACATGTGGGCAAAACCATGCCTCCATATGGTAGCCAATGTACACACAATGTTGCATACATTTGCTGCCACTGGTTTCACCTGCATGTAAAGGCTTCAGCATAGTACCTGCTCTGCCATCTAAGATCTACCTTTTCATACCAGAAGGTATTAGGAAGAGTAGAGACCAAATCAGAAGTGAGCTGCTGGGAAGGGAAGAAAGGTAATACCTATTGATAATCTCTTTAACAGCGCCTCCTCCAGACTCCACTTGATGTTAAGGGAGTCCTCCACATTTGGTAAAGAAAAAGTTTGTTACGCTGCTGATGAAGGCTCTAGTTGGTGTACAAAACCACGTGCAGCAAGTTAGCTCTTCTTCTTCTTCTTCTTCTATTACCTTTTCATCTTTCTCCTTCTTTACCTCTTCCTCTGCTTCATTCTGCCCTTCATTCTTCTCCACTTGTTCTTTCTCCTTTCTGTCATTCTCTTCCTCCTTCTCTTCTTTTTTTTCTTCATTGTCCCCTTCATCCTGCTTCTCATCTTCGTTCTCCTTCTCCTCTTCATATTTCTTCTTTTTCTCCTTCTCTTCCTCTTCTTTTTCCTCCCCTTCATCCTCCTCTTTTTCCTCTTCCTCTTCTTTGTTTTCCTTCTCCTTCTTCTCCTCTTCTTCCTTCACACATAAGTAAATCAGATAATCTGTATGATTTGCCTCATCCAGCCTTCCATGATTGTTGTAATATCCTCCGTCAGAAAGGGTTGCTCTCGACTAGAACAGTATCAGGGGATCCAAAGCCAAGACTTTGACATAATGAGACAACAGAGGTCCAACGATGGTGTCTTTATTTGTAGGCAATTTTGGGCAAATATCACTTTTCTCTAGGAAATACTTCTTTTAGGTTGACTCATGAATGATAACAACAAGGTTTATGAAACAATGAACAAGAAGAAAGATATGTGTAGCTCACTTTAACAAAATAAACTAGTAACCAAGGTTTCTGATGTTGTGCATAACCACAGAGGGCTTATACTACAATGCAAAACAATTAATTACAGAGAAAATAAAAAATCAGTCCTCAAGGATGCAGTAAAAATGTCTTAATCCATATCCACAGATTGAAGGTAAGAGTATAATTGAGGAGGGTCTGACTGCTGGGACCTCCACGATCTCCAGAACTGCAGTCCGTCTCTTATCTCTGAGCGCGTGTTGTAGGATGTATGGAGTGGGATGTATGTAAATCACTTAGATCAATAAAGGACATATGTCCTGCATAAATCTGTATAAGTCATCTAACCATTGCTCATACAAGTCCCCTTGGGCATTGGTCACCAAACTCTAGACCTACAAAAGTTGCAAAACCACATCTTCCAGCAAGCCCCAACAGTAATTGGCTGTTAACGTGTAAAGAAAAAGAAATCTGTTTTTACAAATATAAATTAACCCTCCCCATACAAAAAAGTAAAGAAAAAAAAATGTTGTTTGCATATTTGGAATAACTGCATGTATAATTATCCTAACTCATAAAACTTAACCTTATTAATCCTGCATGGGGAATGACTTATACAGAAAAAAAGAGCCCTAAAATGATTCCACAGGTGTAAAAAGGGGTACTCTGGGAAACTAAACCTATAGCCCATCTTTTCCTCTCATCAACGTATTTAATTGTCTAAATATCATTCATTAGCTATATAGAGCAGTCTCCCCTCTTTAGTTGTTACTTATGTGCATAAAGTGAGGGAATGACATCATCCAGCCATCCACTCTGTCTATGTCCAAATAACTATCTGAAAGCAACCCCCACCTTCCTGTGAGACACAGACCATGTGGTTTCTACCCTGCACTGATGGTCATGCTCTCTTTAGTGCTAAGAACTGTGAGGTGTGTGAAGCCTCAGCCAATCAGACACTGAACCTCTCTCTGCTGCTCACTGCAGAAGGGAGCCAGCTGACAGAGCAGTGCTGCAATGATTGCTGGGAGATGTAGGCAAGGCGAGGGAAAGATGGCAAAGAATTTCAAGAAGCCAGAGAAGACAATGCATATCAGGCAGGATAGTTTACAGGGTACATATCCAGGTAGTGTGGTTGCTTTGGTTTGTGCTCTTTTCATAAATATATATATTATATAAAATTGAAAATAGTAGTTAAGGAGCACCATGAAGGGGCTTCTAGCCCTATATAATAGATCTGTGGGTGCTCAGCCAGCTCCAACGTTGACCAAAGGTGCATCAAACAAAAATAGTCCAACAGGAAGCATGAAGCGGCACTCCAGCGATTTCAAGCATGCTTGATAAAGACTCCATTGAGAGGGTCGAAATGTAGCACTATGGGTGAATAAAGTAACTTTTTCTTATCTTGAAATCGCTGGAGTGCCGCTTCATGCTTCCTGTTGGACTATATATATATATATATATATATATATATGTATATATATATATATATATATATATATATATATATATACTTCCCTGGATTACCTCTTTAAGCATATGTGTACATTTTAAAAGCATCAACATAACATGTCAGTTAACGAGCATAATAAACAATGTATAAAAAATAGCACCCCCAACTCAGATAAAAAAAAAAAAAAAATTTGTGTTCGTTTTCACCTTAAAATAAATTTTTTGTTTCCCAGCATATTTTATGAAACATTTTTATGACTATAAGAAGAGAGGAGGAAAAACTGAAACTGCAAAAAAATGAAAATTGCCTCTGTCTATAAGGAGCTAATATGGTTATTTGTTATATCACTTACATAGTATTGGGTGATCCTTAGTTCCTGTTCTCTGTTCTGTCCACATGAAAAATAAAACAGAAATAAGTTATTGTTACTTCAATCTAATGTAGGTATTCAGAACATACTTATGTATTGAAGGGCTTATCTATTAATAAAGAAAATATCTATAAGAAAAGAGCGCACGTAGTCTCTGTCTTCTAGAATACTGCAGCATTCTGTGTAATTCTATTTAGAAGATCTTTTAGAAACTAGATTATAACAAATCCTTCATATTCATCATGTCTTTAAAACTGAACCCATGTGACCGTTGTGAAGAAAGCCTTTCTTATATCTACATCATATGTTAGCAGGGACATTTGCACGAGTATACGAAGTTCATACCTATATCCTGACTGATACCAATATCAGTACATCCCTACAATCTTCTGTGAGGGACACTATACTGAGATCTAACTACTGTGTGGGGCACTATAGTGTCCATTGTGCCCCTGGTGAAGTCCTGTATCAGCACACCCCTACCCCCAAAAAAGCCAGCTGCACAGGCATACGCTGCTATCTACATGGTGGTTTGTACTGGTAGGTGATGAAATATAAAGTTCAATGGTGGTATATACAGGTAGGTGATGTAATATACAGGTACATGATGCTATATACATGTATATAGTGCTATGAATCAGTACATGAAAGTATATACAGGTACATCCTCTCACCGTGTTACCGCATTCTCTCCCCTGCCATCACCAATCACATAACTAAAATCTTTCATTCCTCCTTCAAACATTCTGTCATAACCCCATTTCTGAAGAAAACATCTCTGGATCCTGTGCAGCTAACTATTCACCTGTCTCTCCACTTCATCTCCAAACTCCTGGAATGCTTGGTCTATTCCCACCTAATCCATTATCTCTCCAGGAACTCTCTCCTTGACCCCTTACTGTCTGGATTACATTCCCCATTCTCCACAGAAACTGGCTTAACCGAAGTCACTAATGATGTCTTATGGTTAAATCTAATAGCAATTCTCTCTACTGATTCTTCTTGATCTCTATGCAGCATTTGACACTGTAGATCACCAATTACTTCTTGCTATACTCCACTCCATTGTTCTTAAAGATTCCTCTCTCTCCTGGTTTTTGTTTCCTACCTCCGTGAACGCTCCTTCGGTGTATCAATCCCTATCTCTAGCTATTTCCCTGCTGCTCTTGTTGTTGGGGTTCAGGGACCCTTCCTGGGCCTTCTCCTCAGTAGATTTGAACTCCAGTACCATCTCTCCGCTGATGACATACAGCTCTCTACCTCTTCCCGTATCATCACCCCCGCACTCCTACAGAACACCAGCAACTTTCTCTTTGCTGTCTCTAACATTGTGTCCTCCCTATTCCTGAAAAGAAATCTTTCTATTACAGAACTTCTTGTATTTCCTCCATTTAATCTACCTAAACCTGACATCTCCATCTCGGTGAGTGGTACAACCATTACTCCTGGACAGTAAACCCGCTGTCTTGAAGTTATGGTAGACTCAGATCTGTCTTCCACGCACCCCTCATTTACTGCTGAAACAACCAAAACTATTGTGGATGCTTTAATTCATTCCCACCTGGACTACTGAAACTCTTTACTAATAGGCCTTCCCTTCTCTAAACTCTCCCTCTCCAGTCCATCCTAAATGCCACTGCCAGATTCATCTTTCTCTACAGCTGTTATGTGATCTTAAAGGGATACTCCGGTGGAAAACTTTTTTTTTTAATCAACTGGTGCCAGAAAGTTAAACAGATTTGTAAATTACTTCTATTAAAAAAAATCTTAATCCTTCCAGTACTTATTAGCTGCTGAATACTACAGAGGAAATTATTTTCTTACATAGAGCTCTCTGCTAACGTCATGACCACAGTGCTCTCTGCTGACACCTCTGTCCATTTTAAAAACTGTCCAGAGTAGGAGAAAATCCCCATAGAAAACATATGCTGCTCTGGACAGTTCCTAAAATGGACAGAAATGTCAACAGAGAGCACTGTGGACATGATGTCAGCAGAGAGCACTGTGTTCCAAAAAGAAAAGAATTTCCTCTGTAATATTCAGCAGCTAATAAGTAGTGAAATGATCTAAAGTTAACATCTTCTTTAATCTGAACCCCTCAATTCCACCTCTAAGACTTTGCTTGTGCTGCACCAGTTCTCTGTAATGCAATACCTCGGACCATCAGGCTTATACCCATCTTCCTCAGTTTCAAACATGCCCTAAAGACACATCTTTTAAAGCAAGTGTATTCCCTAAATTTGGTCTCCCCTTTTATTACTACGTCTCTTCACTGGCAGTGTTATTATATGCTCTATGTATTTTAGACCTTATGCAATTGGCTGGTGGCTGGAATTGAGGATTTACGTTTTGTGAATAGCCCGGTTTATTCACAACTTTAAATATGCCTGTAAATATTTGTAGGATTCCTTTGGGAAAAGTTCAGCACTTTCTTCTGTGTATTATAATTCACAGCTTTATTGTAGATCTATAGTGCAAGCATGGGTGTCCATGGGGAAATCGCCCCTTCTGGAAAAATGATCACAGAGGGAACATTCACACCACGATTTCTTCATACAGTCGCCGGATCGCCGGAAATTTCAAAACCGTCCGCTGCTGTATCCTCGACAGACCTGTCTCATTGATTTGCATGAGCCAACTGGAGTTAGATAGTGACTCTGGTCAGATAATTTTTCACAACAAAATCTGGTTTTGTTGCTGGACGGAAAAACCATGGAATGTTGCGGTTTAAGTCCGGCAATAAAACTGATGCGGTGCAAAAATGAGCCGACCAAAGTCACTATCTGACTCCAGTCTCAAAAATGAGAATGAGATGTGGCGTGGGTCTGGCGGGGATACGGCAGTAGCCAACTTTGAAATTTCTACAGGTGATCTGGCAAACGTATGATAAAAATAGTGGTGTGAATGTAGTCTAACTTGATGTCAGAAAGCAATTTCGTCCTGCTTTAGCTGCATGGAAATACCCCATATGTGACCCTAAACTGATACCTTGAAATACGACAGGGCTCTGCAATGAGAGAGCTCCATGCGCATTTGAGGACTAAATTAGGGATTGCATAGGGGTGGACATAGGGGTATTCTACACCAGTGATTCCCAAAAAGGGTGCCTCCAGCTGTTGCTAAACTCCCAGCATGCCTGGACAGTCAGTGGCTGTCCGGAAATGCTGGGAGTTGTTGTTTTGCAACAGCTGGAGGCTCCGTTTTGGAAACACTGTCATACAATACGTTTTTCATTTTTATTGGGGGGGGGGGGGGGGAACAGTGTAAGGGGGTGTATATGTTGTGTTTTACCCTTCATTATGTGTTAGTGTAGTGTAGTGTTTTTAGGGTGCATTCGCACTGGCGGGTTACGGTGAGTTTCCAGCTAGGAGTTTGCTCTGCAGCTCAAACTTCAAGCAGGAAACTTACTGTAAACCTGCCCGTGTGAATGTACCCTGTACATTCACATGGGGGGGGGTGGGGTCAAACCTCCAGCTTTTTCAAAATTACAACTCCCAGCATGTACTGACAGACCGTGCATGCTGTGAGTTGTACGTTTGCAACAGCTGGAGACACTCTGGTTGGAAAACCTTCAGTTAGGTTCTGTTACCTAATTCAGTATTTTCAAACCAGTGTGTCTCCAGCTGTTGCAAAACTACAACTCCAAAACTGTAGTTTTGTAACATCTGTAGGGCTACAGTTTTGAGACCACTGTATAGTGGTCTCAAACTGTAGCCCTCCAGATGTTGCTAGGCAACTCATCGGCTTCCCTAGGATCCAGGGAGCCAGCCGCACAACATCGTTGCCCACCGATCACCGTCGCCCGCAGCCTCCGCAGATCGGTAAGTGACCTTCGGCGCCGGTCCCTGTCTGTTTCTCCGTCCTGCCCCGCCTATTGTGGGTGGGCAGAACGGGGAAACCGAAAGTAACCCCCCCCGCCCCCGATCTGCTATTGGTCGTCGCGTCTATACGACCAATAGCAGGGATAGGAGGGGTGGCACCCCTGCCACCTCACTCCTATCCCTTCAGGGGGATCGCAATCCCCCTTATATTCCGGGTCACTATAGACCCGTAATTGCACAAATCGCAAGTGTGAATTCACTTGCGATTTGCCGCGTTCGCCGACATGGGGGGGGGGGGTTCTGAAGGATTTCAGCAGGCATCCCGGTCCGATCCCCGCCCGGCGCGCTGCGGGGACCGGAATACTCCATGACGTACGCATACGTCATGGGTCCTGGTCCTTAAGTACCAGGGTGTCATGACATACGCGTATATCAAGGGTCCTTAAGAGGTTAAAAAAGTAGTTTTTTGGACTATTGCTTTTGGAAGGGAGGAGGGAGGGACAGACGCTGTGGCTGTATGAGTTCCTAAAATTCCTATATAAGTCCAGTAAACCTGTGCACCCATGATGATATCTCCGCCAGCTCTGAGCAAGGGGAGATCTTAGCAGCAGTTTAGGCTGGCAGTGTAAACGGTGAGCAACCACACCCCTTTTCAATAGGTCACACCCCTTTAGCAAGTACCGTCTTAAACAGCAAATAATCACACATCTGCAGTTAGTGCACAAATTGTGCAATTATTTGCCTTTTTCACAAATCAACAAAAATATCACAATTGATGAATCCCCTGAATGCCTACTAAACTTTATATGTATACTTTTATATAACAAATTTGATTATCTCCAATGTCACTTACTTCTTCCTGGAACGCTGTGATAATGTCTATGGCCCTTCTGTTCATCTCAAAGACCTAGAACAGAACAGATTAAACTTAGTTTTATTCAGCTCATTAAACATATTATGGCGTAATGTATTATATCTATACATTATGATGAAATAAAATGATCTTGTTTTACTCATTTCCCCTATCAAATGTCTTTATTTGTATCTTATCTAAGTAATAATCTATAGGACGAAGCCTAAGGCTAGAATTACACTAAAGCTTTGTACTGGTGTTTTTTTTAGGCTAAAAAAACACCAGAAAAAATGCATGAAAAACTGCCACTGATTTTTTTCAGGTGTTTTTTCAGGTGTTTTTACCTTTTGGCAGATTCCTTGTGGGTGTATTTTAACAAATTTAGTTTGGTACAAGAGAAAAAAAATTTTAAATGAAGAAGTAGGGATGGGAAAATTTGTAGGGAATTAAGTATTTCTTTTTTATGACAAAAAGTTTTTTACATTTTCAATCAGGTAATGATTGATGTGAGCGGTCAGGGACGTGAAAATGTAGCCGGCAATAGTCCAAATGGATAAAGGGTCCATGTAATTGTAAAAATAATATATATTTTTATCTTAATTTTCTAAAACTTTTTATTAATAATGTTTTTGATGTATTTTAATAATTATATTTTTAATAAATACAGTGTAAAATCCGATATCAACTATATGTGCGTGATTATTGTGGTACTACAGAGTCTGTTCAATGTTGGGAGCAGTAGTACCTGCACTAAGTGACAGATCACAGCGGGTCTCACTCCTGAGACCCATTGTGATCATAATTTCTAGTCATGAGAAGCAGGTGACACGCAACACCGCTCCACATCCCTGCACTGTACCGTACTCCGGCCAGTGATGTGAACAGAACTTCACATAACTTATTCATGTTTGCCGGTGATTGGCCGGTACTGTATGGCCAATCACAGCGGTCAGCATCCGTGCCTTCGCAGATAAATCAGATTTGCTCGAAAAACGCCATGTTTTCAACATGAGGTCGTTTTTGAAAATCACCCACTGAGCCAAAAAGATTTATAAAATGCCAAACTCAAAAATGGCAAGTGGACCTAGCATTTTGCAGTTCCTTATTGAAATCTGGCTGCAGCGCTTTTTCAAGGCAAAAAACTCTGTGCGACAGAATGGGGGCAATTTTGCACAAAATCCCAAGTGGAATTATAGCCTAAGGGTCTATTCACACAGCAGAATTTGCGCTTGTGGAATTCTGCCTCAAATGAAAGCCCAATAGACTTCTATGGGATTCCTCTCTCCCATTAACACTTCTGAATTTCTGCACAGATTAAGCACAAATTCCGCATAAAATCCACAAGCCAGAAACCACCCAAGGAAGCGGAATTGGTGTGGAAATTCTGCTGTGTGAATAGACCCTAAAGGGTTTGTCCCATTATTAACCCCTTAAGGACGCAGCCCTTTTTCACCTTAAGGACTGAGCCCTTTTTCGCAATTCTGACCACCGTCACTTTACAAATTAATAACACGAAAACGCTTTTACCGAATATTCTGATTCCTAGATTGTTTTTTCGTGACATATTCTACTTTATTTTGGGGGTAAATTTTCGGCGTTACTTGCATCCTTTTTTGGTGAAAAATCCCAAAATTTCATGAAAATTTTGAAAATTTTGCATTTTTCTAACTTTGAAGCTCTCTAATTGTAAGGAAAATGGATATTCCAGATACATTTTATTTTTCTTCACAAACACAATATGTCCACTTTATGTTGGCATCATAAAATGGACATATTTTTGCTTTTTGAAAAAATTAGAGGGCTTCAAAGTAGAGCAGCAATTTTCAAAAATGTCATGAAAATTACTAAATCTGAAGGGACAGATGTTACAGAACTACAACTCCCAGCATGCCTGGGCAGTCGAGGCATGCTGAGAGTTGTAGTTTGGCAACATCTGGAGGGCTACTGTTTGGGTACCACTGTAACAGTGGTCTCCAAACTGTGACCCTCCAGATGTTGCAAAACTACAACTCCCAGCATGCCCAGACAGCCTTTGGCTCTCTGGGCATGCTGGGAGTTGCAGTTTGGCCCCCCTAGTGGTTGCCACAGTAAAGATCGATTTACTTTCACTTTCAATTCCACCCCCCCACTGTGGATTCCCTACCTGATCAGGATCCTGCAGGCTCAAGCGAAGATCCCAGGTCCCCAGGCATCTTCTCCTGCAGGTACGGCCTCCATCTTCTTTCCAGAGCCCCTTGACAACCAGGGGCGGGCAGATTTCAGCAGGCATCCGGCTCCGGTCCCCAACCGGCTAACGGTGGGGACCGAAATTCCCACGGGCGTATGGATACGCCCTGCGTCCTTAAGGACTCGGAATGCAGGGCGTATCCATACGCCCTGCGTCCTTAAGAGGTTAAGATGTATACCCTATTCCCAGAATGGGGGATAAGTATGCAGTATGATTGCAGGGGTCTCATTGTTGGGACCACCTGTGATATCGAGCATGGAAAGGCAGTCATGTATGTGCTCTGCCTCTCTATACATTGTGTATGGGTTGGCTGTAGATAGTTTACTTTACATCTGTTATGAATTGCTGGTCTTGGTAAATCTATCATATTAGGTACTAAGAAAAATAAAGAAATAAATATCAACATAGATTTCAACATTGCCTTTTTGAAAAGATGGCACCAAACATCCAGGATTCAGGATTTTAGGCTCTATTTTGGGGGACAGATACTTAGAAAGGAGGAGATGTGTCAAAATCTGTGCAGAGGAAAAGTTGACCAGTTGCCCATAGCAACCAATTAGATTTCTTTTTTTTCTTTTTCAGAGGCTTTTTTAAAAATGAAAGGAGCAACCTGATTTGTTGCTATGGGAAACTGGTAAATGTTTCCTCTGCACAGGTTTAATAAATCTTCCCCACAATTGAAAAAAGATTTTTAAAAAAAAGTTAATCAAGTTCAACCTATCTGCCTATTGTGTCACTACTGTGTTGATCCAGAGGAAGGCAAAAAAAAACCTTATAAGGCTCATGCCAATTGCCCAATACCAGGTGGAAATGTTCCTTCCTGATTCCAAATATGGCATCAGAATAAATCCCTGAACCAACGTTCTGTCCTTTTGAATCTAGTATCCATAACCTGTAGTGTTATTACTCTCCACTAAGAGGTAAATGTCGATGGCCTGTCTTTAGGAAAGGCCACCAATATTTGATGGTTGGGATGCTCCCTGAACACCATGGGGGAAATGTTATCAAAACCTATGTCTAGGAAAAGTTTACCAGTTGCCCTTACAACCAATCAGAGTGCTTCTTTTATTTTTCAGAGGACTGTTCAAAAATTGAAGAAGCAATCTAATTGGTTGCAATGGGCAACTGGTCATCTTTCTCATCTTCTTCATTATGTCTACAGGATTAGCAGGTTGTCCATATAGGCAGCTGTGAATGATAATGCAGGGCAGTTCCATTAAAGTGAAAGAGCGCAGCCTATCAATGTGTTAGACCTTTAAAGAGTGGAAAACAAATGTTTTCAAATCAACTGGTGCCAGAAAGTTTAACAGATTTGTAATCCTTCTAGTACTTATCAGCTGCTGTATACTACAGATATACTACAGAGAAGTTTGTGTAGTTATTTCCAGTCTGACCACAGTGCTCTCTGTTGACACAACTGTCCATGTCAGGAACTGTCCAGATTAGAAGCATAATCCCATAGAAAACCTCTCCAGCTCTGGACAGTCCCTAACATGGACAGACTGGACTTGTCAGACTGTGAAGAATTTCACAAATTTCTCTGTAGTATATCTGTAGTATACAGCAGCTGATAAGTACTAGAAGGGTTAAGATTTTTAAATAGAAGTAATTTACAAAACTGTTTAACTTTATAGCATCAATTGATTTGAAAACATAATTTTTCCACCGGAGTTCCCCTTTAAATATTAAAGGGGTATTCCAATGTTTTCTAAAAAAAAAAAAAAAAAAAAAAAAAATGAATCATATGCTGCTGGGGCAGGAAAAAAAAATATAGATAGATATATATCTAGCCCAATGCCCTGTTGGTCCACCCCAGCTTTGTTTCGCCCCGGTTAGGTCCCCCGATCTTTCTTCTTCACAGTAGTGTCCTCTGACAGCCAGTTATTGGCTGAGCGAGCAAGTCCTGGACTAATTGCCTGTCTCAAAGGCAGGAAGAAAAGAGAAGATCAGGGGACCAGGAGACACACAGGAGCTGCGGGGGACCAAGGCTGGGTTCGTATGGCCTTTTAGGCTATTTTCCCCCTGTCACAGCCACATTTTTTTTTTTTTTTTTTTTAGAAAGCAGTCTGTCACATGTGCTAAGTGTGAACCTGCTTTCATCCGTGAAGAGCACAGGGCAACAGTGGCGCATTTGCCAATCTTGGTATTTTCTGGTAAGCACAACCCCCACCTGTGGACGTCGGGCCCTAATACCACCCTCATGGAGTCTGTTTCTGACCGTTTGAGTAAACACATGCACATTTGTGGCCTGCTGGAGGTCGTTTTACAGGGCTCTGGCAGTTTTCCTCCTGCTCCTCCTTGCACAAAGGCCGAGGTACCGGTCCTGCTGCTGGGTTGTTGCCCTCCTACTCCATGTCTCTTGATGTACTGGACTGTCTCCTGGTAGCGCCTCCATGCTCTGGACACTACGCTGACAGACACAGCAAACCTTCTTGCCACAGCTCACATTGATGTGCCATCCTGGAAGAGCTGAACTACCTGAGCCACTTGTGTGGGTTGTAGACTCAGTCTCATGCTACCACTAGAAGGAAAGCACCGCCAGCATTCAAAAGTGACCAAAACATCAGCCAGGAAGCATAGGAACTGAGAAGTGGTCTGTGGTCACCACCTGCAGAACCGCTCCTTTATTGGGGGTGTTTTGTTAATTGCCTATAATTTCCACCTGTTGTCTGTTCCATTTGCACAACAGCATGTGAAATTGATTGTCAATCAGTGTTCTTCCTGAGTGGACAGTGTGATTTCACAGAAATGTTATTGACTTGGAGTGCAATTGTGTTATTTAAGTGTTCCCTTTATTTTTTTGAGCAGTGTAGTAATATCTTCATCTGCACCATCCCCGGAGGACATTTCTGTCCACAGGGATGGGGAGGATTTGCAGTTTGTAAGTCCCCCCCCCCCCCCAGCAGCCCTGTAAGTAGCCCCCTAGACGGGAGCTATACTTATCTAGTCTCGCCGCTCTGGGTGCAGTAATGTCCCCTCGGCATGATTGACAGCCCACGTCACTATTCAGTTCCTTAATCTGACAAAACAGAGGAGGGAGGAGATGCTGCTGAAACTTAGCACCAACTGTTTGACTCTTCAGCTGGTAACACAGGCGATCATCAAAACTAAATGTATGGGTAATCTTATCCCTCTAGCACCTAAATGCAAAGATCTGCAGATTCTACACCTTGTATGGAGATGATTCAGGAGAAGATTCACTTTAACAGAGCAATTATTATTCACAACTATAGGATTAATGAAAGTCAACACAAACATGAGATTTACCTCGTCATCCGTGTAGTCATAGTGGGGTGTCCTTTCAAAAGTGTGGCGCTCCATCTCCAAAAAAAGAGACAGAGGTCAGCTTATTGACTCGTTCTGTAAACAGTAAAGACATATTCCTGCACAATATTCATATAACCTGATTGATTAGTGATTGACATATACAATTATTCTTTATATATTTACCACATTACTATTTGTATGATAAAAAAAATATGAGGATTTTTCTATGTATTTTCTGCACCAGTGTTTTGTTGATTTCTGTTTCTTGTTGTCATCAATAGGAACCTTCAGGGTTGGACACAGAAAGCAGAGGTCACCTGCATAAGAACAGCATGTCGGCCTTTCATAGAGCTCCCCCTCATGTTCCTCTAACAACCCAACAGTATCTGTAAGCTATGAGATGTATTATTACATGCAATCTAATGGGCAGTAGGAAGCTGCCTATAAGGTGGCAGTGGATCCTTTTACTACTTGACCCCTATACAATAGTCTGCACATGAAACATGTCCACTCTGGGAACCTTCATTGTTACTTCCAATGGCTGAATATCTCTCCCAATCATGTGATCACTGGGTTGCTTGGCTTATTACAGGACAAAGCTCTTATACCTGTCCTGATAGGGTATGTTCACATGGGGTAGATACACTATGGAAATTTTTTTTTTTTTTTGCATTTTAACCCCTTAGGGACCAAGCCAATTTTCACCTTAAGCACCAGAGCGTTTTTTGAACATCTGACCACTGTCACTTTAAGCATTAATAACTCTGGGATGCTTTTACTTTTCATTCTGATTCCAAGACTGTTTTTTTCCTGACAAAATATACTTTATGTTAGTGGTAAATTTTTTCGATACTTGCATAATTTCTTGGTGAAAAATTTCCAAAATTTGATGCAAAAATTGAAAATTTAGCATTTTTCTAACTTTGAAGCTCTCTGCTTGTAAGGAAAATAGACATTCCAAATAAATTATATATTGATTCACATATACAATATGTCTACTTTATGTTGGCATCATAAAGTTGAAATGTTTTTACTTTTGGAAGACATCAGAGGGCTTCAAAGTTCAGCAGCAATTTTCAAATTTTTCACAAAATTTTCTAAATTGGAATTTTTCAGGGACCAGTTCAGATTTGAAGTTGATTTTGAAGGGCCTTAATATTAGAAATACCCCACAAATGACCCCATTATAAAAACTGCACCCCTCAAAGTATTCAAAGTGAAATTCAGTAAGTGTGTTAACCCTTTAGGTGCTTCACAGGAATAGCAGCAAATTGAAGGAGAAAATTCTAAATCTATATTTTTTACACTGGCATGTTCTTGTAGACCCAGTTTTTGAATTTTTACAAGGGGTAAAAGGAGAGAAATCTTCCTAAAATGTGTAACCCAATTTCTCTTGAGTAAGGAAATACCTCATATGTGTATGTCAAGTGTTCGGCAGGCGCAGTAGAGGGCTCAGAAGGAAAGGAACAACAATGGGATTTTGGAGAGTGAATTTTGCTGAAATGTTTTTTTGGGGTCATGTCACATTTAGGAAGCCCCTATGGTACCAGAAAGCAGAAAACGCCCCATGTGGCATACCATTTTGGAAACTACACCCCTCAAGACACGTATAAAGGGATCCAGTGAGCCTTAACACCCCACAGGTGTTTGACGGCTTTTCATTAAATTCGGATGTGTAAATGAAAATAATTATATTTTTCACTAAAGTGCAAATTTTTTTCCCAAATTTACCATTTTTACAAAGCGTAATGGGAGAAAATGCCCCCCAAAATTTGTAACCCCCTCTCTTCTGAGTATGGAAATACCCCATGTTAGGACGTAAAATGCTCTGAGGGTGAACTACAATGCTCAGAAGAGAAGGAGTCACGTTTGGCTTTTGGAAAGCAAATTTTGCTGAAATGGTTTTTGGGGGGCATGTCCCATTTAGGAAGCTCCTATTGTGCCAGAACAGCAAAAAAATAACATGGCATACTATTTTGGAAACTACACCCCTCAAGGAATGTAACAAGGGGTACAGTGAGCCTCAACACCTCACAGGTGTTTGACGACTTTTTGTT
The DNA here is from genome assembly GCF_029499605.1 of Hyla sarda. Taxonomy (NCBI): domain Eukaryota; kingdom Metazoa; phylum Chordata; class Amphibia; order Anura; family Hylidae; genus Hyla; species Hyla sarda. The sequence goes on from NW_026610852.1 coordinate 85,596, forward strand.
AAAGTTGGACGTGTAAATTTTTAATTTTTGCAAGGGGTGATAGGAGAAAATTACCCCTAAAATTTGTAACCCCATTTCTTCTGAGTATGGAAATGCCCCATGTGTGGACATCAAGTGCTTTGCTGGCGCACTACAATGCTCAGAAGAGGAGGAGCGCCATTGAGCTTTTAGAGAGAGAATTTGTTTGGAATGGAAGTCAGGGGCCATGTGCGTTTACAAAGCCCCCCCGTGGTGCCAGAACAGCGGGACCCCCCTCATGTGACCCCATTTTGGAAACTACACCCCTCACAGAATTTAATAAGGGGTGCAGTGAGTATTTACTCCCCACTAGCGTTTGACAGATCTTTGGAACAGTAGGCTATGCAATTTAAAAATTTCATTTTTCATTTTCACAGGCCACTGTTCCAAAAATCTGTCAGACACCTGTGGGGTGTAAATGCACACTGTACCACTTATTACATTACATGAGGGGCGTAGTTTCCAAAATGGGTCACATGTGGGGGGGTCCATTGTTCTGGCACTATGGGGGCTTTGTAAACACACGTGGCCTTCAATTCCGGACAAATTTTCTCTCCAAAAGCCCAATGGCGCTCCTTCTCTTCTGAGCATTGTAGTTCGCCCGCAGAGCATTTTACATCCACATATGGGGTATGTTCTTACTCAGAAGAAATGGGGTTACAAATTTTGGGGGGCTTTTTTTTCTATTTTCCCTTGTGAAAATGAAAAATTTAGGGTAACACAATTTATTTTTCATTTTCCCATCCAACTTTAATTAAATTTCTTCAAACACCTGTGGGGTGTTAAGGCTCACTATACCCCTTGTTACATTCCGTTAGGGGTGTAGTTTCCAAAATGGAGTCATGGAAATACCCCACAAATATGTGGCCCTAAACTTCCTTTCCTTTAAATACGACAGGGCTCCGAAATGAGAGAGTGCCATGTGCATTTGAGGACTAAATTAGGGATTGCATAGGGGTGGACATAGGGGTATTCTATGCCAGTGATTCCCAAACAGGGTGCCTCGAGCGGTTGCTAAACTGGGGGGACAGTGTAAGGGGGTGTATATGTAGTGTTTTAGCCTTAATTAGGTGTTAGTGTATTGTAGTGTAATGTTTTTAGGGTACATTCACACGGGCGGGTTTATGGTGAGTTTCCAGCTAGGAGTTTGCGCTGCGGCAAAAAATTTGCAGCAGCTCAAACTTCAGGAAACTCACTATAAACTCGCCCGTGTGAATGTACCCTGTACATTCATATGGAGGGGCAAACCTCCAGCTGTTTCAAAACTACAACTCCCAGTATGTACTGACAGACCGTGCATGCTGGGAGTTGTACTTTTGAAACAGCTGGAGGCACACTGGTTGGAAACCCTTCAGTTAGGTTCTGTTGCCTAACTCAGTATTTTCCAACCAGTGTGCCAGTCCAGCTGTTTCAAAACTACAACTGAGATGTAGTTATGCAACAGCTGGAGGTACGCAAATACAACTCCCAGCATGCCGAGACAGCTATTTGCTGTTTGGGCATACTGGGATTTGCAGTTTTGGAACATCTAGAGGGCTACTGTTTAGAGACCGCTGCACAGTGATCTCCAAACTGTAGCCCTCCAGATGTTGCTAGGCAACTCACCGGCTTCCGTAGAATCCAGGGAGCCGCATCGCTGTCCTCTGCCGCCACCGATCCCCGCCCACTGCTGCTGATCGCCGCCCGCTGCCGATGGGTAAGTGGACCTCCGGCGCTGTTCCCCGACGGTTCCCCGTTCTGCCCAGCCTACGTTAACCCCCGCCCCCGATCTGCTACTGGTCGTCGCTTCCGAACGACCAATCCCCGCCCGCTGCCGCTGATCGCCGCCAGCTGCCGATGGGTAAGTGGACCTCCGGCACTGTGCACCGACGGTTCCCCGTTCTGCCCGGCCACTGTGGGTGGGCAGAATGGGGGAACCGAACGTTAACCCCCCCCTGCCCCCGATCTGCTATTGGTCTTTGCTTCTGAACGACCAATAGCAGGGATAGGAGGGGTGCCCCCCCTGCCACCTCACTCCTATCCCTTCAGGAGTATCGTGGGTGTCTTGGACAACCCCGATCCCCCTTACTTTCCGGGTCACCGGGTCACCGTAGACCAGTATGAATTCACCAGTGATTTGCGGCGATTGCCGACATGGGGGGGGGGTTGATCTCAGGACCCCCCTGGGCATTTGCACGGGGTGCCTGCTGATAGATATCAGTAGTCAACCCGGTCCGGTCCCCGCCCGGTGCGCGGCGGGGACCGAAATTCCCACGTGCGTACAGGAACGCTGTTACGCCGAGCGCTCCGGGTCCCCGCTCCTCCCCGGAGCGCTCGCTTCACTCTCCCCGCGGCAGCGCTCCGGTCACGTCCTCTGACCCGGGGCGCTGCGATTCCGCTGCCAGCCGGGATGCGATTCGCGATGCGGGTAGCGCCCGCTCGGGATGCGCACCCCGGCTCCCCTACCTGACTCGCTCTCCGTCTGTTCTGTCCCGGCGCGCGCGGCCCCGCTCCCTAGGGCGCGCGCGCGCCGGGTCTCTGCGATTTAAAGGGCCACTGCGCCGCAGATTGGCGCAGTGGTTCCAATTAGTGTGTTCACCTGTGCACTTCCCTATATCACCTCACTTCCCCTGCACTCCCTTGCCGGATCTTGTTGCCTTAGTGCCAGTGAAAGCGTTCCTTGTGTGTTCCTTGCCTGTGTTTCCAGACCTTCTGCCGTTGCCCCTGACTACGATCCTTGCTGCCTGCCCCGACCTTCTGCTACGTCCGACCTTGCTTTTGCCTACTCCCTTGTACCGCGCCTATCTTCAGCAGCCAGAGAGGTGAGCCGTTGCTAGTGGATACGACCTGGTCACTACCGCCGCAGCAAGACCATCCCGCTTTGCGGCGGGCTCTGGTGAAAACCAGTAGTGGCTTAGAACCGGTCCACTAGCACGGTCCACGCCAATCCCTCTCTGGCACAGAGGATCCACTACCTGCCAGCCGGCATCGTGACAGTAGATCCGGCCATGGATCCCGCTGAAGTTCCTCTGCCAGTTGTCGCTGACCTCACCACGGTGGTCGCCCAGCAGTCACAACAGATAGCGCAACAAGGCCAACAGCTGTCTCAACTGACCGTTATGCTACAACAGTTACTACCACAGCTTCAGCAGTCATCTCCTCCGCCAGCTCCTGCACCTCCTCCGCAGCGAGTGGCCGCTCCTGGGATACGCTTATCCTTGCCGGATAAATTTGATGGGGACTCTAAGTTTTGCCGTGGCTTTCTTTCCCAATGTTCCCTGCATCTGGAGATGATGTCGGACCTGTTTCCCACTGAAAGGTCTAAGGTGGCTTTCGTAGTCAGCCTTCTGTCCGGAAAAGCCCTGTCATGGGCCACACCGCTCTGGGACCGCAATGACCCCGTCACTGCCTCTGTACACTCCTTCTTCTCGGAAATCCGAAGTGTCTTTGAGGAACCTGCCCGAGCCTCTTCTGCTGAGACTGCCCTGTTGAACCTGGTCCAGGGTAATTCTTCCGTTGGCGAGTATGCCGTACAATTCCGTACTCTTGCTTCAGAATTGTCCTGGAATAATGAGGCCCTCTGCGCGACCTTCAAAAAAGGCCTATCCAGCAACATTAAAGATGTTCTGGCCGCACGAGAAATTCCTGCTAATCTACATGAACTTATTCACCTAGCCACTCGCATTGACATGCGTTTTTCCGAAAGGCGTCAGGAACTCCGCCAAGATATGGACTCTGTTCGCACGAGGCGTTTCTTCTCCTCGGCTCCTCTCTCCTCTGGTCCCCTGCAATCTGTTCCTGTGCCTCCCGCCGTGGAGGCTATGCAGGTCGACCGGTCTCGCCTGACACCTCAAGAGAGGACACGACGCCGTATGGAGAACCTCTGCCTGTACTGTGCTAGTACCGAACACTTCCTGAGAGATTGTCCTATCCGTCCTCCCCGCCTGGAAAGACGTACGCTGACTCCGCACAAAGGTGAGACAGTCCTTGATGTCTACTCTGCTTCTCCACGTCTTACTGTGCCTGTGCGGATGTCTGCCTCTGCCTTCTCCTTCTCTACAGTGGCCTTCTTGGACTCTGGATCTGCAGGAAATTTTATTTTGGCCTCTCTCGTCAACAGGTTCAACATCCCGGTGACCAGTCTCGCCAGACCCCTCTACATCAATTGTGTAAATAATGAAAGATTGGACTGTACCATACGTTTCCGCACGGAGCCCCTTCTTATGAGCATCGGATCTCATCATGAGAGGATTGAACTTTTGGTCCTCCCCAATTGCACCTCGGAAATTCTCCTTGGACTTCCCTGGCTTCAACTTCATTCCCCTACCCTGGATTGGTCCACTGGGGAGATCAAGAGTTGGGGGTCCTCTTGTTCCAAGAACTGTCTAAAACCGGTTCCCAGTAACCCTTGCCGTAACTCTGTGGTTCCTCCAGTAACCGGTCTCCCTAAGGCCTATATGGACTTCGCGGATGTTTTCTGCAAAAAACAAGCTGAGACTCTACCTCCTCACAGGCCTTATGATTGCCCTATCGACCTCCTCCCGGGCACTACTCCACCCCGGGGCAGAATTTATCCTCTCTCTGCCCCAGAGACTCTTGCCATGTCCGAATACGTCCAGGAGAATTTAAAAAAGGGCTTTATCCGTAAATCCTCCTCTCCTGCCGGAGCCGGATTTTTCTTTGTGTCCAAAAAAGATGGCTCCCTACGTCCTTGCATTGACTACCGCGGTCTTAATAAAATCACGGTTAAGAACCGCTACCCCTTACCCCTCATCTCTGAACTCTTTGATCGCCTCCAAGGTGCCCACATCTTCACTAAATTGGACTTAAGAGGCGCCTATAACCTCATCCGCATCAGAGAGGGGGACGAGTGGAAAACGGCATTTAACACCAGAGATGGACACTTTGAGTATCTGGTCATGCCCTTTGGACTGTGCAACGCCCCTGCCGTCTTCCAAGACTTTGTCAATGAAATTTTTCGTGATCTGTTATACTCCTGTGTTGTTGTATATCTGGACGATATCCTAATTTTTTCTGCCAATCTAGAAGAACACCGCCAGCATGTCCGTATGGTTCTTCAGAGACTTCGTGACAACCAACTCTATGCCAAAATTGAGAAATGTCTGTTTGAATGCCAATCTCTTCCTTTTCTAGGATATTTGGTCTCTGGCCAGGGACTACAGATGGATCCAGACAAACTCTCTGCCGTCTTAGATTGGCCACGCCCCTCCGGACTCCGTGCTATCCAACGCTTTTTGGGGTTCGCCAATTATTACAGGCAATTTATTCCACATTTTTCTACCATTGTGGCTCCTATCGTGGCTTTAACTAAAAAAAATGCTGATCCCAAGTCCTGGCCTCCTCAAGCAGAAGACGCCTTTAAACGACTCAAGTCTGCCTTTTCTTCGGCTCCCGTCCTCTCCAGACCTGACCCTTCCAAACCCTTCCTATTGGAGGTTGATGCCTCCTCAGTGGGAGCTGGAGCTGTTCTTCTACAAAAAAATTCTTCCGGGCATGCTGTCACTTGTGGTTTTTTCTCTAGGACCTTCTCTCCAGCGGAGAGGAACTACTCCATCGGGGATCGAGAGCTTCTAGCCATTAAATTAGCACTTGAGGAATGGAGGCATCTGCTGGAGGGATCAAGTTCTCCTGTTATTATCTACACCGACCACAAGAACCTCTCCTACCTCCAGTCTGCCCAACGGCTGAATCCTCGCCAGGCCCGGTGGTCTCTGTTCTTTGCCCGATTTAATTTTGAGATTCACTTTCGTCCTGCCGATAAGAACATTAGGGCCGATGCTCTCTCTCGTTCCTCGGATGCCTCAGAAGTTGAACTCTCTCCGCAACACATCATTCCACCTGACTGCCTGATCTCCACTTCTCCTGCCTCCATCAGGCAGACTCCTCCAGGAAAGACCTTTGTTTCTCCTCGCCAACGCCTCGGAATCCTCAAATGGGGTCACTTCTCCCATCTCGCAGGTCATGCGGGTATCAAGAAATCTGTGCAACTCATCTCCCGCTTCTATTGGTGGCCGACTCTGGAGACGGATGTTGTGGACTTTGTGCGAGCCTGCACTATCTGTGCCCGGGATAAGACTCCTCGCCAGAAGCCCGCTGGTTTTCTTCATCCTCTGCCTGTCCCCGAACAGCCTTGGTCTCTGATTGGTATGGATTTTATTACTGATTTACCCCCTTCCCGTGGCAACACTGTTATTTGGGTGGTCGTTGATCGATTCTCCAAAATGGCACATTTCATCCCTCTTCCTGGTCTTCCTTCTGCGCCTCAGTTGGCTAAACAATTTTTTGTACACATTTTTCGTCTTCACGGGTTGCCTACGCAGATTGTCTCGGATAGAGGCGTCCAATTCGTGTCTAAATTCTGGAGGGCTCTCTGTAAACAACTCAAGATTAAATTAAATTTTTCTTCTGCATATCATCCCCAGTCCAATGGACAAGTAGAAAGGATTAACCAGATCTTGGGTGATTATTTGCGACATTTTGTTTCCTCCCGCCAGGATGACTGGGCAGATCTCCTCCCATGGGCCGAATTCTCGTATAACTTCAGGGTCTCTGAGTCTTCCTCCAAATCCCCATTTTTCGTGGTGTACGGCCGTCACCCTCTTCCCCCCCTCCCTACTCCCTTGCCCTCTGGTCTGCCCGCTGTGGATGAAATTTCTCGTGACCTTTCCATCATATGGAGAGAGACCCAAAATTCTCTCTTACAGGCTTCATCACGCATGAAGAAGTTCGCGGATAAGAAAAGAAGAGCTCCCCCCGTTTTTTCCCCTGGAGACAAGGTATGGCTCTCCGCTAAATATGTCCGCTTCCGTGTCCCTAGCTACAAGTTGGGACCACGCTATCTTGGTCCTTTCAAAATTTTGTGTCAAATTAATCCTGTCTCTTATAAACTTCTTCTTCCTCCCTCTCTTCGTATCCCTAATGCCTTTCACGTCTCTCTTCTCAAACCACTCATCCTCAACCGTTTTTCTCCCAAATCTGTTCCTCCCACTCCTGTTTCCGGCTCCTCGGACATCTTCTCGGTCAAAGAAATTTTAGCTGCCAAAAAGGTCAGAGGGAAAAATTTTTTTTTAGTGGACTGGGAGGGTTGTGGTCCTGAAGAGAGATCCTGGGAACCTGAGGACAACATCCTAGACAAAAGTCTGCTCCTCAGGTTCTCAGGCTCTAAGAAGAGGGGGAGACCCAAGGGGGGGGGTACTGTTACGCCGAGCGCTCCGGGTCCCCGCTCCTCCCCGGAGCGCTCGCTTCACTCTCCCCGCGGCAGCGCTCCGGTCACGTCCTCTGACCCGGGGCGCTGCGATTCCGCTGCCAGCCGGGATGCGATTCGCGATGCGGGTAGCGCCCGCTCGGGATGCGCACCCCGGCTCCCCTACCTGACTCGCTCTCCGTCTGTTCTGTCTCCGTCTGTTCTGTCCCGCGTTCTGTCCCGGCGCGTTCCTTGCCTGTGTTTCCAGACCTTCTGCCGTTGCCCCTGACTACGATCCTTGCTGCCTGCCCCGACCTTCTGCTACGTCCGACCTTGCTTTTGCCTACTCCCTTGTACCGCGCCTATCTTCAGCAGCCAGAGAGGTGAGCCGTTGCTAGTGGATACGACCTGGTCACTACCGCCGCAGCAAGACCATCCCGCTTTGCGGCGGGCTCTGGTGAAAACCAGTAGTGGCTTAGAACCGGTCCACTAGCACGGTCCACGCCAATCCCTCTCTGGCACAGAGGATCCACTACCTGCCAGCCGGCATCGTGACAAACGCCCTTGGTCCTTAAGTACCAGGGAGCGAAGGCGTACCTGTACGCCCTTGGTCCCTAAGTGGTTAATAAACAAATTGCTAAACAAAAGAATGCAGAAATGGTATGTAAAACTAAACTACTGATACAGTGATCCCTCAACTTACAATGGCCTCAACATACAATAGTTTCAACATACAATAGTATTTTCTGGACCATTTTAACTTGAATCCAGACTCAACATGGCTGGAAGAACTGACCAATCAGAACGGATATTTTACTGGAAAAACCCTTGTTACTGAAGTGCATGCACTGAATTCCTGTCCGATAGCACCCTCTACAGTGCAGGGAGGTATTACATGTTCTGTACTACTCTTTACCTGTGCCAGGGTTAGCTGCTCCTTTGGACACCAGGTAAAGGCGACTCCATGATACTTTTTTTGGACATTGTGTGTACTATACAGGACCCTGAAGAAGCTCCTGTCCTCTACATAGACAGTGATTTACAGCAACCAGCAGATCTTTCGTACTTTTATATGTAAGGACTTGCTTTATCTATATTAGTTATCTACCTATTTTTGTTTACTCCTCCCTTTTTCCTATTTTTGGATAAAATTTTGGAGGCTTCAGAACCAATTACCATCTTTCCATAGAGTTATGGTCTCAACATACAATGGTTTCAACATACAATGGTTGCCCTGGAACCAATTAATATTGTAACTTGAGGGACCACTGTACTGACTTATATTAGACAGTCTAAAGATGTGCCAGATTTATATCATACAGCTACTGTGATAAATTTGGTGATTTTGAAAGTTTTACACTGTCCAAGAATCAATAGTATTAATATATCTGCTCCCCTGACAAACAAAAAATATTACCAAAACCAAAATTTACAGCCTGGTCCAGAATTCTGATGTAAACAATTAACTGTACATAGAACACATGGCAAGGGGGAGAGAGGTGCACTGATTCTTATATCATGTGACTTCTATTGAAAAATGCCCTTTCTTCCACCTATAGAGGACTATGAGAGGAGTAACACCACAATTTTTTTAAGAAAAGGAAAAAAAACAAAACAAAAACAAAAACAAAAAAAACAAGAACATAGCTAGTGAATGCAGTGATTTTGAAAAGTTTCCATTGAGCCCAAAAAAACACCACTAAAGGGTGAGGTAATGCCAAAAATTAAAGGATAACTCCGGGATGTAACAACTTATCCCCTATCTAAAGTGTTAGATCGCTGGGGTCTGACCACTGGGGCCCTCCGTTATCTCCCGCATGGAGCCCCGGCTCCCTGCATGAAACAAGCCCTTTCGACCACAGCACGAACCTGTGGCTGACACGCCCCCTCCATGCAGTCCTATGGCAGAGCCGGAGATTGCTGAAAGCAGCGCTCCAGCTCTCCCATAGAGCTGCCCGGAAGGGGCGTGTCGGCCGCCGCTTTGTGTGGTGGTCAACACGCCCCATTCATGCTGAGAACTGGGGCACCGTTCGGGAGATCCAGCTGTCAGATCCCCCGCGACCTTAGGATAGGGGATAAGTTGTTACATCCAGGAGTTATCCTTTAAAACACTATGTAGGTATGGAATTTCATATTTTCCTATTGACTCCTAGCTAACATCTGGCAGCGGTAGTTTTGTCCCAAATGCATTTTGGGGGCATTTTTTTTCCAGCCTAAAGCAGTGCTCTCCAACATGTAGAGGAAGAGTGGTGCAGTTGCCCATAGCAACCCATTGGATCGCTTCTTTCAAATATTTTGATAAATCTCCCCCATAGAGCCCAGTTCATATAATAATAAGATGATATATGTGCCAGGCTGTGACCAGTTAGTGCCCATCACATGCCAGTCTCATGACCTATTATTTCAGACATATATTTACAGTTGGAGCAATATACAGCTATAATATACATTGGGAGGGAGATTTATCAAAACCTGTGCAGAGGAAAACTTGCCCAGTTGCCCATAGCAACCAATCAGATATCTTCTTTCATTTTAAAAAGGGCCTGTCCAAAATGAAAGAAGAGATCTGATTGGTTGCTATGGGCAACTGGACAACTTTTCCTCTGAACAGGTTTTGATAATTCTCCCCCTGGATGTGTAACTGGACAGAAATATGTGACGATATTAATGAGGGATAATATAGTTTAGAGTAGGACTTACCACTGGATGATCCGGAAAGGATGGTATAACCGGAAAGTGAGGTGTTACCTGAAATAAAAGCACAGACACACAGACACACAACAACAAACAACACACACAGACACTAAGACGCAACAAATAATACAATAATGCACTTGTACGGCTCAGAAATCACAGAATAGCTCCTCCTCTGGCGGTCGCTCCAGCTGAGTGGTTGGTTGTCAGGACAACAGACAAACATACCGTGCAGGTGCCAAGCCAGACCGACCAATCACAGGCCAGCTCACTTGTATCAAGACCAACCAATCACAAACCAGCTCTTTTGTATGTAGATGATCTGCTGGATTCATACATATAATAGGGTTTTAGGATGATTGATAAATCTCCCCAATAATTTTGGATCAATAACCAATATCCCTGCTGAAACCTCTTCAATAGTAGGCCCTGACATCAATCCCCTCTAATTATTAATGGAAGTGCCTGTCCTTAATGCAAAAGCTGCTCCTCAGTATATTTCCTATATATAATTTACATTTATAGACACCACACAGGTAAATCCGCATATGTGCTACTCCATGTCACCTGGGACCTCATCCAACTGCTCATATGTTATGTTTCCTTCCTTGTATAGGAGACTGAATTGTAAGCAATAACTAATACAAAGCTTATATATATATATATATATATATATATATATATATATATATATATATATATATAAAATAATGAAGGCTTATTGTAAAATAGAAGAATATTTGAAGTCACAAAAGGGTCTTTATGATCTTCCATGACCATTTAAACAGTATAAGGCAGCGTATTATATTCAGACCATGGGGCTATAATTTATCTTACACAACGCAGCTGCTGCAGAGCTTCTTTTGACTTTCAAAATGGTCGGCTCATATGGACCACTCCTGGCAGTTAGTACCAAGTTGTACCAAGAGTTGTGTGCCCTCATTTTATACAACATGGGGAAAACATTTCATCTCGAAAAAATAAAGGATTGTTGGGGAGATTTATCAAAACCAGTGCAGAGGAAAAGTTGACCAGTTGCCAGTAGCAACCAATCAGATCGCTGCTTATATTTTTCAGAGGCCCATTTAAAAATGAAAGAAGCAATCTTATTGGTTGCTATGGGCAACTGGTCAACTTTTCCTCCGCACAGGCTTTTATAAATCTTCCCCTGTATGTTTAGTTGGGTGCAGGCCCATCATAATATGGACATTATCATAAGTCACATTTACATAACATGTTATTTTTATAAGTCTACTACTGAATACATTGAGGTATTATGGCTGTGAAAGAGTTGACATTTTACTCTTTGTTGCCCCTACTTATGAGCCATATATGTATGTGTAAGAATGTATAGATCCTTGGTCACATGACTCATCTTAGCTAGATTCTATGCAGAAACTGCTAGTCTCCTAAGTCCAACCCTTTCTCCCTAGCCCCTTAAAGGGGTAGTCCAGTGGTGAAAAACTTATCCCCTATCCTAAGGATAGGGGATAAGTTTGAGATCGCGGGGGGTCCGACCGCTGGGGCCCCCTGCGATCTCTCTGTACGGGGGCCAGGCTCTCCGGCCAGATAGCGGGTGTTGACCTCCGCACGAAGAGGCGGCTGACACGCCCCCTCAATACATCTCTATGGCAGAGCCGGAGATTGCCGAAGGCAGCGTTTCGGCTCTGCCATAGAGTTGTATTGAGGGGGCGTGTCGGCCGCCGCTTCGTGCGGAGGTTGACACGCCCCCTTCCCGCGGGCTGTCGGGGCTCCGTACAGGAGATCGCAGGGGGCCGCAGCGGTCGGACCCCCCGCGATCTGCAACTTATCCCCTATGCTTAGGATAGGGGATAAGTTGTTCACCACTGGGTTCACCACTGGACTACTCCTTTAAGGACGCAGCTCATTTTCACCTTAAGGACCCTTTTTCGCAAATCTGACCACCGTCACTTTAAGCATTAATAACTCTGAGATGCTTTTACCGATTATTCTGATTCTGAGATTGTTTTTTCGTGACATATTCTACTTTATGGTAGTGGTAACTTTAAGTTGTTACTTGCATCCTTTCTTGGTGAAAAATCCCAAAATGTCATGAAAATTTTGAAAATTTAGCATTTTTCTAACTTTGAAGCTCTCTGCTTATAAGGAAAATTGATATTCCAAATACATTTTATATTGATTCACAAATACAATATGTCTACTTTATGTTGGCATCATAAAATGGACATATTTGTACTTTTTGAAAAAATTAGAGGACTTCAAACTATAGCAGCAATTTTCTAAATTTTCATGAAAATTGCAAAATCTGAAGGGACATATGTTACAGAACTACAACTCCCAGCATGCCTGGGCAGTGTAGGCATGCTGAGAGTTGTAGTTTGGCAACATCTGGAGGGCTACCGTTTGGGCAACACTTTAAAAGTGGTCTCCAAACTGTGACCCTCCAGATGTTGCAAAACTACAACTCCCAGCTTGCCGAGACAGCCTTTGGCTGTCTGGGCATGCTGGGAGTTGCAGTTTAGCAACCACTAGAAGGGCAGCAGTAAATATTGCTTTACTGCCACCTTTCTTTCCCCCTCCCACCGTCACTTCCCTACCTGCGCCGCTGATCTCCGCTGTCTCTACCGATGAACGGCAGTCCGCACGGCATCTTCTGCACAGGTACAGGCCGCCATCTTCTCCCCCTGTTCTGCCCGACATCCAGGGGTGGGCAGAGCGGGGGGTTTCCATGGCAACCCCCTGTCGTGCACTGCCATTGGTCAGAATTCATTTCTGACTAATGGCAGGGGACAGGAGGAGATTGCAGCGCTGAAACCTCGCTCCTATCCTTCAGGATGATCGGGGCTGTCACTGACAGCTCTGATCATCCCTATTTTCCGCGTGATGGGGTCACTAGAGACCCGATCATCCCGAAATAGGAGAAAATCGCATGTCTGAATTGACATGTCATTTTTTCCGATCGCCAACATGGGGGTGTCTCAGGACCCCCCTCGGCGATGTGCCGGGATGCCTGCTGAATGATTTCAGCAGGCATCCCAGTCCGGTCCCCAACTGGCTAGCGGTGGGGACCGGAATTCCCACGGGCGTATCCATACGCCCTACGTCCTAAAGGACTCGGGATGCAGGGCGTATGCATACGCCCTACGTCCTGAACAGGCTAGAGGACTTGAACCTGATTGTCTCATATCTCTGCTAGGTCCCATGTGAGAGGAGTTTAGGCCTAGTCAGAACTCATTTTCCAGTTATCTCCAAAATCCTGCTTCCTGCTCCAATGAGAAGAATTTTTCTTGTCAGTAAAAAGTAGTAGCTGAGCAAGGACTCTTCTGCATACACTTAACTCATTGTTGGCTTCCAGTCATGCTAAGTGCTGTGTAGCTATCGCATCACGAGCAACTTTAATCCACACCCTGTGGCAGGAAATTGGGCCGCAAACTGAAACCTGAGCAGGGTCTCTACAGTAGAGTGTGTGTATAAAAATATATATATTTAAATAAACATATCCCAGCGCTGAAAGGGTTAAACAATAGAGATACTTTTATTGTTGAATGTTGATGTAATCTGCAGATAGTGGTAATAATCCTCAATGTGTCGATGGTCTAGATAAAATAAAATGAATACGTGTATAATGAGCTGTAGTGCCCGGGTATACCTACAAGTAGATCTACAATGTAATGCACTTACACAACGTTGTACTTACCTCTATGTATGCATAGATGTGTAACTGTCCCTGATGCCAGGTGGCAGTGTGTGGTAAAGAAGAGAGCGTGATATCCTGGATAAATAAATAAATTAAAGGGTTAAGTATAAAAGCACAAGAATGGGACTTGCAGGTTATTCGCTTGGTAAATAGTCCGTACCCCTTAAATATTGATGACAGTTGTATTCTTTGGGATCAGGCTATATAGTAGTTATACACCTCTCTTTATTTACACATTGGCCCTCATTTACTATTGCAAACCCGACATGTTTAAAATTGTCATTTTCTGACCCCTATAACTATTTTATTTTTCCGCGTATGGGGCGGTATGAGGGCTCATTTTTTTGCGCCGTGATCTGAAGTTTTTATCGGTACCATTTTTGCATTGATAGGCCTTATTGATCGCTTTTTATTCATTTTTTCATGATATAAAAAGTGACCAAAAATGCACTATTTTGGACTTTGGAATTTTTTTGCGCGTACACCATTGACCGTGCGGTTTAATTAACAATATATTTTTATAATTCGGACATTTCCGCACGTGGCGATACCATATATGTTTATTTTTATTTACACTGTGTTTTTTTTTTGATGGGAATAGGGGGGTGATTCAAACTTTTAACCCCTTCAGGACGGAGCCCATTTTGGCCTTAAGGACCGGAGCGTTTTCTGACCACTGTCACTTTAAACATTAATAACTCTGGGATGCTTTTAGTTATCATTCTGATTCCGAGATTGTTTTTTCGTGACATATTCTACTTTAACTTAGTGGTAAATTTTTGTCGATACTTGCATCCTTTCTTGGTGAAAAATCCGTAAATTTGATAAAAAATTTTAAAATTTTGCATTTTTCTAACTTTGAAGCTCTCTGCTTGTAAGGAAAATGGATATTACGAATACATTTTTTTTGGTTCACATATACAATATGTCTACTTTATGTTTGCATCATAAAATTGACGTGTTTTTACTTTTGGAAGACACCAGAGGGCTTCAACGGTCAGCAGCAATTTTCCGATTTTTCACAAAATTTTCAAACTCAGTATTTTTCAGGGACCAGTTCAGGTTTGAAGTGGATTTGAAGGGTCTTCATATTAGAAATACCCCATAAATGACCCCATTATAAAAACTAGACCCCCCCAAAGTATTCAAAATGACATTCAGTCAGCGTTTTAACCCTTTAGGTGGTTCACACGAATAGCAGCAAAGTGAAGGAGAAAATTCACAATCTTCATTTTTTACACTTACATGTTCTTGTAGACCCAATTTTTGAATTTTTACAAGGGGTAAAAGGACAAAATGTTTACTTGTATTTGTAGCCCAATTTCTCTCGAGTAAGCACATACCTCATATGTCTATGTAAAGTGTTCGGCGGGCCCAGTAGAGGGCTCAGAAGGGAAGGAGCGACAAGGGGATTTTGGAGAGTACGTTTTTCTGAAATGGTTTTTGGGGGGCATGTTACCTTTAGGAAGCCCTTATGGTGCCAGAACAGCAAAAAAAAAACCCACATGGCATACCATTTTGGAAACTAGACCCCTCGGGGAATGTAACATGGGATAAAGTGAACCTTAATACCCCACAGGTGTTTCACGACTTTTGCAAATGTAAAAAAAAATAATAATAATTTTACCTAAAATGCTTGTTTCCCCAAAAATGTTTTATTTTTAAAAAGGGTAATAGCAGAAAATACCCCTAAAAATTTGAAGCCCAATTTCTCCCGATTCAGAAAACACCCCATATGGGGGTGAAAAGTGCTCTGCTGGCGCACTACAGGTCTCGGAAGAGAAGGAGTCACATTTGGCTTTTTGAAAGCAAATTTTGCTCTGGGGGCATGCCGCATTTAGGAAGCCCCTATGGTGCCAGGACAGCAGAAAAACCCCCACATGGCATACCATTTTGGAAACTAGACCCCTCGGGGAACGTAACAAGGGGTTAAGTGAACCTTTATACCCCACAGGTGTTTCACGACTTTTGCATATGTAAAAAAAAAATTTTTTTTTTACCTAAAATGCTTGTTTTCCCAAAAATTTTTCATTTTTAAAAAGTGTAAAAGCAGAAAATACCCCCCAAAATTTGTAACACAATTTCTCCCGAGTACGGCGATACCCCATATGTGACCCTAAACTGTTGCCTTGAAATACGACAGGGCTCCAAAGTGAGAGCGCCATGCGCATTTGAGGCCTAAATTAGGGACTTGCATAGGGGTGGACATAGGGGTATTCTACGCCAGTGATTCCCAAACAGGGGGCCTCCAGCTGTTGCAAAACTCCCAGCATGCCTGGACAGTCAACGGCTGTCCGACAATACTGGGAGTTGTTTTGCAACAGCGGGAGGCTCCGTTCTGGAAACAGTGGCGTACCAAACGTTTTTCATTTTTATTGGGGAGGGGAGGGGGGCTGTGTAGGGGTATATGTATATGTAGTGTTTTTTACTTTTTATTTTATTTTTTGTGTTAGTGTAGTGTTTTTAGGGTACAGTCGCACGGGCGGGGGTTCACAGTAGTTTCTCGCTGGCAATTTGAGCTGCAGCAGAAAGTTTGCGGCAGCTCAAATTTGCAGCCAGATACTTACTGTAATCCTCCGCCCATGTGAGTGTACCCTGTACGTTCACATTGGGGGGGACATCCAGCTGTTGCATAACTACAACTCCCAGCATGCCCGTTGGCTGTCGGTGACTGCTGAGAGTTGCAGTTTTGCAACAACTGTAGGCACACTGGTTATGTATCACTGAGTTTGTGACCTAACTCAGTGTTTCACAACCAGTGTGCCTCCAGCTGTTGCAAAACTACAACTCCCAGCATGTACGGTGCATGGTGTACGGTGACTGCTGAGAGTTGTAGTTTGCAACAGCTGGAGGCACACCGGTCGTGAAACACTGAGTTAGGTAAAAAAAAACTCTGAGTTTCACAACCAGTGTGCCTTCAGCTGTTGCAAAACTACAACTCTCAGCAGTCACCGACAGCCAACGGGCATGCTGGGAGTTGTAGTTATGCAACCAGCAGATGCACCACTACAACTCCCAGCATGCACTTTAGCTGTTTGTGCAAGCTGGGAGTTGTAGTTATACAACAGCTGAAGGTACACTTTTCCATAGAAAGAATGTGCCTCCAGCTGTTGCAAAACCATAAGTCCCAGCATGCCCATAAGGGAATGCTGGGAGTTGTGGTGGTCTGCCTCCTGCTGTTGCATAACTACAGCTCCCAGCATGCCCTTTTTGCATGCTGGGAGCTGTTGCTAAGCAACAGCAGGAGGCTGTCACTCACCTCCAACGATCCAGACACTGCAGGTCAGTCCCGCCGCCGCCGCTGCTCCTGGGGCCCCGATCCCAACATTAACGCCGGGGATCGGGGTCCTCCAGAGGGGCGGAGCGGGTGCGGGAATGACACCCGCAGCAGGCGCCCTGATTGGTCGGCCGGTAATCCGGCCGACGAATCAGGGCGATCGTGAGGTGGCACCAGTGCCACCTCACCCCTGCAGGCGCTGGCTGGAGACCCGATTGACCCGGAATCGCCGCAGATCGCTGGACTGAATTGTCCAGCGATCTGCGGCAATCGCCGACATGTGGGGGCATAATGACCCCCCTGGGCGATATGCCGGGATGCCTGCTGAACGATTTCAGCAGGCATCCGGCTCCGGTCCCCAACCGGCTAGCGGTGGGGGCCGGAATTCCCACGGGCGTATGGATACGCCCTCGGTCCTTAAGGACTCGGGATGCAGGGCGTATCCATACGCCCTATGTCCTGAAGAGGTTAATAGGGAAGGGGTTAAATGATCTTTTTTCACTTATTTTTTTTTCACTTTTTTTTGCAGTGTTATAGCTCCCATAGGGGGCTATAACACTGCACACACTGATCTTTTACATTGATCAGTGGTTTCTGATAGGAAACCAGTGATCGATGATTCTGCCGCATGACTGCTCATGCCTGGATCTCAGGCACTGAGCAGTCATTCGGCGATCGGACAGCGAGGAGGCAGGTAGGGACCCTCCTGCTGTCTTGTAAGCTGTCCGGGATGCTGCGATTTCGCCGCGTCTATCCCGAACAGCCCACTGAGCTAACCGGCATACTTTCACTTTCGACGCGGCGTTCAACTTTGAACGCCGTGTCTAAAGGGTTAATAGCGCGCTATTAGCCACGGGTCCCGGCCGTTGTTAGAGGCCGGGCCACGCCTCGATCTATAACGGACACATGACGTTCTATAACGGACACATGACGTTCCAGTACGTCATGTGTCCTTAAGGGGTTAAAGTAGAACCCCACCAGTAGGTTGATAATGCTCCTTGTAGGTAATTCCCTCAGTAATGCTCCCAGATAGGTTATGTCCCAGTAGGTAGGCAGTAGGTCATTCAGCTAGATAAGTTGTACTTAATGCCCCCTGCAGGTATGTAATAGACAATGCCCCCAGTAGGTAGTAAGTTATTCCTCCCGGTAGGTAATGCCCCTGAGTAAATAATACTCCCAGGAAATAGTGCCCCCCCCCCCCAGGTAGGTAATGTCCAAGTAGGAAGTGCCATCAGTAGGTAGTGCCCCCAGGTAGGTTATGTCCTAATAGGAAGTACCATCAGTGGGTAGTTCCTCCAGGTAGGTCACGCCTCCAATAGGTAGCTCCACCAGGTAAGTAATGCCCTGGGTAAATAGTAGCAGCCCCTGTGCTGATTGTAAAGGGCCCTCAGCCCATCCTGGCGTCTAAGTGAGTAGGGGGCAGTGGCGTTGCGACCGGTGTGCGGGGGGTGCGGCCCGCACCGGGTGACACCATCCTGATGGGGTGACACTAGGTACGCCCCCGGTCCTCAGTTGCGCTGTCTCCGAACTAGCAGCACTCCCCCCCCCCCCCGTCCTCACTTGCGCTGTCTCTGTACTAGCACCCCCCCCCCCCCGTCCTCACTTGCGCTGTCTCCCTACTAGTAGGACCATCCCCCCCCCCGTCACCTGCACAGTGAACCGGCCTGCGCCCCCATGCCTTCTGTTGCGCCGGCCCGACGTGCCTCTGCAGGGCCGTGCAGGAGGACGTGACGTCACTCGCAGAGCGCCCCGAGAGAAGGAGCGCTGCGCTGGTTGGGTGAGTGAGTGTGTGTCTGTCTCACTCTATCTCTGTTTGTGTGTCTCTGTCTGTGTGTGTGTGACTCTGTGTGTGTGTGACTCTGTGTGACTCTATGTGTGTGTGTGACTGTGGGTGACTCTGTGTGTGTGTGTCTGTGTGTGACTTTCTGTGTGTGTGTGTGTCTCTCTGTCTGTGAGTGTGTGTGTGTGTGTCTCTCTGTCTGTGAGTGTGTGTGTCTCTGTGTTTGTGTGTGTGTCTGTCGCTATCTCTGTCTGTGTTGCTCTCTGTCTGTGTGTGACTATCTGTCTGTTTGTGACTCTGTGTGTCTGTGTGTGACTGTGTGTCTCTCTGTGAGTGTGTGTCTCTCTGACTGTGTGTGTGTCTTTCTGACTGTGTGTGTGTGTGTGTGTGTGTGTGTGTGTCTCTCTCTCTCTATCTATCTATCTGTGTGTGTGTGTGTGTCTCTGTGTTGT
Source organism: Hyla sarda (assembly GCF_029499605.1). Classification (NCBI taxonomy): domain Eukaryota; kingdom Metazoa; phylum Chordata; class Amphibia; order Anura; family Hylidae; genus Hyla; species Hyla sarda. The sequence continues at coordinate 104,679 of NW_026610852.1, forward strand.
GTGTGTATGTGTTTTTTTTGTGTGGGGGGAGGGGGGGTTTGTTTGAACCAGCGATCTAATGTGGGGAGACTTTGACCTATGGTGGAGAACATGCAAGGGAACCTGTGGCCTAATGGGGGCAAACTACTACCAAATGTGGGGAATCTATGCTACCTAATGTGGGAAAACTGCTACCTAATGTGGGAAAACTGCTACCTAATGTGGGGAATCTGTGCTTCCTAATGTGGGGAAACTGCTACCTAATGTGTGGAATCTGTGCTACCTAATGTGGGAAATCTGTGCTACCTAATGTGGGGAAATTACTACCTAATGTGGGGTAACTGGTACCAAATGTGGGGAATCTATCCTACCTAATGTGGGGAAACTGCTACCTACCTAATGTGGGGGAACTGCTACCTACCTTAAGTGGGGGAACTGCTGCCTACCTAATGCTACCCCCCTGGCAGTAGCACCATCATCATCCACCAGCAACCCCCTCCAGAAGCAGCACCTCCATCAGCAGATCCTGATGGTGGATGCCTCCTGCCAGGAGGATGATCCTGCCGATGGATGATGGGGATGATACTGCCAGGGGGGATGGCCAGTAGCACCCTCATCATCCTCCAGCAACACCCCCCAGTACAAGCACCCCCATCATCCACTAGCTACACCACCAGATTTATATTCAGAGGGTTCAGTATGTGGCAGATTTATATTCAGAGGGTACAGTATGTGGCAGATTTATATTCAGAGGGTACAGTATGTGGCAGATTTATATTCAGAGGGCGCAGTATGTGGCAGATTTATATTCAGAGGGTACAGTATGTGGTAGTATTATATTCAGAGGGTACAGTGTGTGGCGGCATTATATACAGGGGTACAGTATGTGGCAGATTTATATGCAGAGTGTACAGTATGTGTTGGTATTATATTCAGAATGTACAGTGTGTGGTAGTATTATATTCAGTGGGTACGGTGTATGGAAGGTTTATAATCAAAGAGTGTAGTGTATAGTAGTATTATATTTAGAGGATACAGTGTCTGGCAGGTTTATAATAATACTTGTTTTCATATAGAGGATGAGAATGCGCTGACATAGTGAGGAGACGTCTGGGCATCACATTCTGCAGACAGAAGTTTTAGCTGGACCAGGTGGTATGTACCATCTGAATTAGATAAGGAAAGACTATAGAGAAGACGTCACCTGTAATCATTGATATCATTGTGTATTCTCCTCACTATAGAGAAGACGTCACCTGTAGTCACTGATATCATTGTGTATTCTCCACACTATAGAGAAGACGTCACCTGTAGTCACTGATATCATTGTACATTCTTCTCACTATAGAGAAGACGTCACCTGTAATCACTGATATCATTGTGTATTCTCCACACTATAGAGAAGACGTCACCTGTAGTCACTGATATCATTGTGTATTCTCCACACTATAGAGAAGACGTCACCTGTAGTCACTGATATCATTGTGTATTCTCCTCACTATAGAGAAGATGTCACCTGTAGTCACTGATATTATTGTGTATTCTCCTTACTATAGAGAACACGTCACCTGTAGTCACTGATATCATTGTACATTCTCCTCATTATGTCCTATCAGAGCTGTAGTCACTTGTCAGTTCTACAGTTATGGTGAGTGAAACTACAACTTCCAGCATAACCTAACCACTGCATAAAGGGTTACTCTACTGGAAAACATTTTTTTTAATCATCTGGTGCTACAAAGTTAAACCGATTTATAAATTACTTCTACTTAAAAATCTTAATCCTTCCAGTACTTATTAGCTGCTGTATAAGTGATTCACAGGAAGTTCTTTTTTTTTAAATTTATTTTCTGTCTGACCACAGTGCTCTGTGCTGACACCTCTGTCCATGTCAAGAACTGTCCATAGTAGGAGCAAATCTCCATTGCAAACCTCTCCTGCTCTGGACAGTTCCTAACATGGACAGACAGAGCACTGTGGACAAGCTGGAAAGAATTACACAACTTCCTGTGGAGAATACAACAGCTTATAAGTACTGTAAGGATTAAGATTTTAAATAGAAGTAATTTAAAAATCTGTTTAACTTTCTGGCACCAGTTGATATAAAAGTAAATGTTTTCCAGTGGAGTACCCCTTTAAGTAATTCTGGGAGCTGTATATTTAAATGGTGAAAACTTCTTTAACACTTTCCCATTCTGTGGCAACTGGTATATCTGATTATTATACTGGAATTTCTCACAATGCGCTACAACAGTGGTGTCTGTCACAACAGGCTAAAAACTTACTGGGGGGGGAGGTATGGGGTGACACAATTTTCTACCGCACCGGGTGACACCAACCCTAGCAACGCCCACTGGTAGGGGGCACGGGGAGGGTTGTTAGCTGGAAGACCTGGAATAAAGGGCTGGCAGCGAGATAGATATGAGATAGATATGAGATAGATAGATATGAGATAGATATGAGATAGATAGATATGAGGTAGGTAGATAGATATGAGATAGATAAATAGATAGATAGATATGAGATAGATAGATAAATATGAGATAGATATGAGATAGATAGATGGATAGATAGATATGAGATAGATAGATAGATATGAGAAAGATAGATAGATGGATAGATATGAGATAGATAATTTATGAGAAAGATAGATATGAGATAGATAGATATATATGAGATAGATGGATAGATAGAAAGGAGATAGATAGATAGATATGAGATACATAGATCGATAGATATGAGATAGATAGATATGAGATAGATAGATGGATATATAGATATATATATGAGATAGATAGATATGAGATAGATATAAGATAGATATAAGATAGACAGATGGATATATAGATATATATGAGATAGATAGATAGATAGATATGAGATAGATAGATAGATATGAGATAGATGCAAGTTCTGTGCTCATAGCAGAGGTCACAGATCAAAGGTTGACATTTCTCTGGCGCTCGCAGGATCCGTCTTAGTGGTCAATCAGGTGAAGACTTCAGATTTGATAAAGAATGCAGTCTTTATTTCTTCATATAAAACTGACAACGCGTTTCGAGGGATTGCCCCTCTTTCTCAGGTCATGGGTACAGTGACAGATAACATGATGCTTTTTATATACGAAAAAAAACGCAAAAAAAAACGGTATGTGGGTAGGTCGGGTGACGTCACTGACATGCGTGCGTGTCAGGGAGGAACAGAAAGAAAAGGTAAACAAAGGAACCATGTGCTTTGCGATGTTACAAACCATATTATAAGTGGTCATTAAGTCATTATTCTGTAAGTATATGACAGAGAGGAACATGTTTACTAGGTGATTTTGAGTTTTGTGATGTTTTTATGGAGGTGGATTCACCAGGTATCGAGTAGTCAAATGCTGACAACTAGTGTCCTCCAATTACAGGTGCGTGCTGTTGCTACGTGTCTATGATGTTGATATGGTCCCTGGTGGCTGTCACCGTCCTCCGCTGCAGTTGGCAAGTCGGAGGGTCGGCGTACAGGGGGCTGTGGAGGTGCCTGGAAGCCGCTGTAGTCTCCCTGCGCATGCGCGGACAGCCGTCTGTCAGCGAGGCTGAGTGAAAGTAAGTGGGTCGCAGATTCAAGAAGAAATAAGAAACAAGACGACACCATTGGAAACATGAATGAAAACAGAAATAAAAACGAAGACATGGACTCTACCATCAAAATATTCAATCTATCTACCCATATCCTAAATTCCGACGAAACATCACTTCTGCAGAAGGGCTTATCTTTCTGCCCTCACAACAATCCGGCCAAATTTGATGTATTTTTAGACCTTCATAAATTCACCCGCCGTCTGACATTGCAGCGTCATTTCACACTTCCCAACACCCAAAAAAAAAATTATAAGAAGGACGAGGATCATGGAACCACTGGAAAACACCCTGATATAAATATCAAATCCAAATTCTATCCGGTAGAAAGTCAGGGGTTTAGACTGAAAACCTTCCATGAATTGGTAGCAGAAGATCTAAGGAAACTGCCAGATCGATTCCCACAGAAATCCCGAGAGGGTCACCTTACATGTGGAGAAAAACAAGCCCTAAAAACTCTAAAAGAAAACAAGGATATCGTCATCAGACCAGCCGACAAGGGTGGGAGACTGGTTATCCAGGACTATATAGACTACCACCAGGAGGCCTGCCATATTCTGGAAGATACAAACTACTATAGAAGAGTCAAAGGTGATCCTTTCCCCACATTAAAAAAGGAACCATCAGGCAGCCAAGTAAAATCAATGGATTAATAAAATCAATGGATTAATAAATCCATTGATTTTACTTGGCTGCCTGATGGTTCCTCTCTGCGCCAGACAAACTCCTGACTCCCTGGTCATTCGGTTTTGATTTTACTCTTACCCAGGAGGGCTGCAGTGGACCTTCTTCTATATCTCTTCTGCTCTTAACCTTGTTGTGTGTGGGCGCACAACCAACTTTGGTAAGCGGCTTGGGAATTACCGTCCCCTACCCCCACCTGCAAGATCTACTGATCCCGCACATGAGGCGCCTTCCTCCCTCTCTCTAGATTCCACATTAAAAAAGGAGATCCTGTCCCTACTCAACGACGGTCTTAGCAAAAAAATAATTTCAAAACAAGAGAAAAAGTTCATGTTCATACAAAATCCCTCTGTCCCCTATTATTACCACCTTCCCAAAATTCACAAGAACTCCACATGCCCCCCTGGGAGACCCATCATCTCCGGGATAGACAGTAGTACCTGTAACATGTCACAGTACCTGGATCTTATATTACAGGAATATGTCCAAAATCTCGATAGTTATTTGAAGAACTCCGATCAACTTATTTCACTAATGAAACCCATACCATGGGTAGATGACATGATCCTGGTAACAATGGACGTGACGGCGTTATACACCAATATACGCCATGACCTTGGAGTCCAGTGTACCAGATATTTCCTACGGAACAGGTCACATTTCTAACAACTTGTCTGGAAACAGTCCTTAAAAATAATTTCTTCCAATATGATGGACAAACATTCCATCAAATACGTGGCACCGCCATGGGCACGAAAGTAGCCCCTGCATTTGCCAACCTATTCATGGGGCGCTTCGAAGATACGTTCATTACCAGTTCACCAAATATGCCAGACTATATAAGAGGTACATAGACGACCTCTTTATCCTATGGCAAGGTCCGATGGACAAAATAAATCAATTGGTGGTAGAGATTAACAACAACGACTGGGGGATAACCCTCACCCCAAATTTCTCCGCAGATAAAGTGGAGTTTTTGGATTTGGAGATCACCCATAAAGAAGGAGCTATTATAACATCCACGTTCTTCAAAACTGTGGACTCAAACAGTTACATCTGTTTCCACAGTGGCCATTACAAAAAATGGAGGGAAAACACACCCTTCGGACAATACAAAAGGGTCAGAAAAAATTGTACCCGAGGACACGACCTTCGCGACCCAGGTTAAGACCCTGGAAAAACGCTTTCTGGCCAAAGGATACCCGAAAACACTGATCCAAAATGCTTATTCCAGGACCAAGGCACTAAGCCAAGAGGAGCGCATGGATAAAAAAACAGACCTACCGACCAAGCAAAAAGAAAGGAGCGACACAAAAAAGAACCCCTACAACTGCAATTTTATCACAACATACTCTGCCGGCCAACAAGCCATAAAAAACATTCTACAGAAACATTGGCATATTTTACAGTCCGATCCCTACCTGAAAGAAATCGTCCCAACCAAACCCAGGATTACATTCCGCCGAGCACCCACCCTGAAAGGAATGATTGCCCCAAGCAAACTAAAAAGACATACCCTAAAACAGGAACAGGGACATCAAGGGAAGAAAGGATCATTCCGGTGAAACAAACCAAGCTGCCTATGTTGCCAAACCATCCGTCATGACGAATCACACTTCTCCAGTACCAACACTGGACAATCCTTCCCCATAAAGAAACACCTCACATGTCATTCCAACTACATTGTGTATCTCATCCAATGTGAATGTGGAAAGCAATATGTAGGTAAGACAACACAACCCCTACATATCAGATTGAACCAACACCGGGCCAACATAAGGAAAGGTTACCAACTGCATGGATTATCGCGCCACGGCAGCCGACATCATCCTGGAAGCACCAACCCCATAACAATTATACCAATTGACCAAGTGCCTGGACACCTTACCAACAGATTTGAAGCACTAGTCAGAAAAGAGATGTTTTGGATCTTCAGCCTGAATTCCTTACAGCCTCAGGGCCTGAATGAAATAACAGAATTAATACACTGACCTCTACATTAATATCCTCCTCCCCGTCCTATAAATTGAGCATCCCAAGAAATATCCCAAAACAAAGAGTCCATGCCAGGAGCTAAACCCCCTGCTCCTCGGCCCCCACACAGTCCTAAGCTGTACACCGTTTTACTCTGCCCATAGACAGGCATGCATATCTGGACTGAGAAATGCGTTCTATCCGGGACAATATGAGATATGAGATAGATATGAGATAGATAGATATGAGATAGATAGATATGAGATAGATAGATATGAGATAGATAGATATGAGATAGATAGATAGATAGATATGAGATAGATAGATAGATAGTTGATAGATATGAGATAGATAGATAGATAGATAGATAGATAGTTGATAGATATGAGATAGATAGAAGATGAGATAGATAGATAGATATGAGATAGATAGATAGATATGAGATAGATAGATAGATATGAGATAGATAGATATGAGATAGATAGATATGACATAGATAGATAGATAGATATGAGATAGATAGATAGATAGATATGAGATAGATAGATAGATAGATATGAGATAGATAGATATGAGATAGATAGATATGAGATAGATAGATATGAGATAGATAGATAGATAGATATGAGATAGATAGATAGATATGAGATAGATAGATATGAGATAGATAGATAGATATGAGATAGATAGATAGATAGATAGATATGAGATAGATAGATATGAGATAGATAGATAGATAGATAGATAGATAGATAGATATGAGATAGATAGATAGATAAATATGAGATAGATAGATAGATAGATAGATAGATATGAGATAGATAGATATGAGATAGATATGAGATATATATTAGATAGATAGATAGTTGATAGATATGAGATAGATAGATATGAGATAGATAGATAGATAGATATTAGATAGATAGATAGTTGATAGATATGAGATAGATAGATATGAGATAGATAGATAGATATTGTCACGATGCCGGCTGGCAGGTAGTGGATCCTCTGTGCCAGAGAGGGATTGGCGTGGACCGTGCTAGTGGACCGGTTCTAAGCCACTACTGGTTTTCACCAGAGCCCGCCGCAAAGCGGGATGGTCTTGCTGCGGCGGTAGTGACCAGGTCGTATCCACTAGCAACGGCTCACCTCTCTGGCTGCTGAAGATAGGCGCGGTACAAGGGAGTAGGCAAAAGCAAGGTCGGACGTAGCAGAAGGTCGGGGCAGGCAGCAAGGATCGTAGTCAGGGGCAACGGCAGAAGGTCTGGAAACACAGGCAAGGAACACACAAGGAACGCTTTCACTGGCACTAAGGCAACAAGATCCGGCAAGGGAGTGCAGGGGAAGTGAGGTGATATAGGGAAGTGCACAGGTGAACACACTAATTGGAACCACTGCGCCAATCAGCGGCGCAGTGGCCCTTTAAATCGCAGAGACCCGGCGCGCGCGCGCCCTAGGGAGCGGGGCCGCGCGCGCCGGGACAGAACAGACGGAGAGCGAGTCAGGTAGGGGAGCCGGGGTGCGCATCGCGAGCGGGCGCTACCCGCATCGCGAATCGCATCCCGGCTGGCAGCGGAATCGCAGCGCCCCGGGTCAGAGGACGTGACCGGAGCGCTGCCGCGGGGAGAGTGAAGCGAGCGCTCCGGGGAGGAGCGGGGACCCGGAGCGCTCGGCGTAACAGTACCCCCCCCCTTGGGTCTCCCCCTCTTCTTAGAGCCTGAGAACCTGAGGAGCAGACTTTTGTCTAGGATGTTGTCCTCAGGTTCCCAGGATCTCTCTTCAGGACCACAACCCTCCCAGTCCACTAAAAAAAAATTTTTCCCTCTGACCTTTTTGGCAGCTAAAATTTCTTTGACCGAGAAGATGTCCGAGGAGCCGGAAACAGGAGTGGGAGGAACAGATTTGGGAGAAAAACGGTTGAGGATGAGTGGTTTGAGAAGAGAGACGTGAAAGGCATTAGGGATACGAAGAGAGGGAGGAAGAAGAAGTTTATAAGAGACAGGATTAATTTGACACAAAATTTTGAAAGGACCAAGATAGCGTGGTCCCAACTTGTAGCTAGGGACACGGAAGCGGACATATTTAGCGGAGAGCCATACCTTGTCTCCAGGGGAAAAAACGGGGGGAGCTCTTCTTTTCTTATCCGCGAACTTCTTCATGCGTGATGAAGCCTGTAAGAGAGAATTTTGGGTCTCTCTCCATATGATGGAAAGGTCACGAGAAATTTCATCCACAGCGGGCAGACCAGAGGGCAAGGGAGTAGGGAGGGGGGGAAGAGGGTGACGGCCGTACACCACGAAAAATGGGGATTTGGAGGAAGACTCAGAGACCCTGAAGTTATACGAGAATTCGGCCCATGGGAGGAGATCTGCCCAGTCATCCTGGCGGGAGGAAACAAAATGTCGCAAATAATCACCCAAGATCTGGTTAATCCTTTCTACTTGTCCATTGGACTGGGGATGATATGCAGAAGAAAAATTTAATTTAATCTTGAGTTGTTTACAGAGAGCCCTCCAGAATTTAGACACGAATTGGACGCCTCTATCCGAGACAATCTGCGTAGGCAACCCGTGAAGACGAAAAATGTGTACAAAAAATTGTTTAGCCAACTGAGGCGCAGAAGGAAGACCAGGAAGAGGGATGAAATGTGCCATTTTGGAGAATCGATCAACGACCACCCAAATAACAGTGTTGCCACGGGAAGGGGGTAAATCAGTAATAAAATCCATACCAATCAGAGACCAAGGCTGTTCGGGGACAGGCAGAGGATGAAGAAAACCAGCGGGCTTCTGGCGAGGAGTCTTATCCCGGGCACAGATAGTGCAGGCTCGCACAAAGTCCACAACATCCGTCTCCAGAGTCGGCCACCAATAGAAGCGGGAGATGAGTTGCACAGATTTCTTGATACCCGCATGACCTGCGAGATGGGAGGAGTGACCCCATTTGAGGATTCCGAGGCGTTGGCGAGGAGAAACAAAGGTCTTTCCTGGAGGAGTCTGCCTGATGGAGGCAGGAGAAGTGGAGATCAGGCAGTCAGGTGGAATGATGTGTTGCGGAGAGAGTTCAACTTCTGAGGCATCCGAGGAACGAGAGAGAGCATCGGCCCTAATGTTCTTATCGGCAGGACGAAAGTGAATCTCAAAATTAAATCGGGCAAAGAACAGAGACCACCGGGCCTGGCGAGGATTCAGCCGTTGGGCAGACTGGAGGTAGGAGAGGTTCTTGTGGTCGGTGTAGATAATAACAGGAGAACTTGATCCCTCCAGCAGATGCCTCCATTCCTCAAGTGCTAATTTAATGGCTAGAAGCTCTCGATCCCCGATGGAGTAGTTCCTCTCCGCTGGAGAGAAGGTCCTAGAGAAAAAACCACAAGTGACAGCATGCCCGGAAGAATTTTTTTGTAGAAGAACAGCTCCAGCTCCCACTGAGGAGGCATCAACCTCCAATAGGAAGGGTTTGGAAGGGTCAGGTCTGGAGAGGACGGGAGCCGAAGAAAAGGCAGACTTGAGTCGTTTAAAGGCGTCTTCTGCTTGAGGAGGCCAGGACTTGGGATCAGCATTTTTTTTAGTTAAAGCCACGATAGGAGCCACAATGGTAGAAAAATGTGGAATAAATTGCCTGTAATAATTGGCGAACCCCAAAAAGCGTTGGATAGCACGGAGTCCGGAGGGGCGTGGCCAATCTAAGACGGCAGAGAGTTTGTCTGGATCCATCTGTAGTCCCTGGCCAGAGACCAAATATCCTAGAAAAGGAAGAGATTGGCATTCAAACAGACATTTCTCAATTTTGGCATAGAGTTGGTTGTCACGAAGTCTCTGAAGAACCATACGGACATGCTGGCGGTGTTCTTCTAGATTGGCAGAAAAAATTAGGATATCGTCCAGATATACAACAACACAGGAGTATAACAGATCACGAAAAATTTCATTGACAAAGTCTTGGAAGACGGCAGGGGCGTTGCACAGTCCAAAGGGCATGACCAGATACTCAAAGTGTCCATCTCTGGTGTTAAATGCCGTTTTCCACTCGTCCCCCTCTCTGATGCGGATGAGGTTATAGGCGCCTCTTAAGTCCAATTTAGTGAAGATGTGGGCACCTTGGAGGCGATCAAAGAGTTCAGAGATGAGGGGTAAGGGGTAGCGGTTCTTAACCGTGATTTTATTAAGACCGCGGTAGTCAATGCAAGGACGTAGGGAGCCATCTTTTTTGGACACAAAGAAAAATCCGGCTCCGGCAGGAGAGGAGGATTTACGGATAAAGCCCTTTTTTAGATTCTCCTGGACGTATTCGGACATGGCAAGAGTCTCTGGGGCAGAGAGAGGATAAATTCTGCCCCGGGGTGGAGTAGTGCCCGGGAGGAGGTCGATAGGGCAATCATAAGGCCTGTGAGGAGGTAGAGTCTCAGCTTGTTTTTTGCAGAAAACATCCGCGAAGTCCATATAGGCCTTAGGGAGACCGGTTACTGGAGGAACCACAGAGTTACGGCAAGGGTTACTGGGAACCGGTTTTAGACAGTTCTTGGAACAAGAGGACCCCCAACTCTTGATCTCCCCAGTGGACCAATCCAGGGTAGGGGAATGAAGTTGAAGCCAGGGAAGTCCAAGGAGAATTTCCGAGGTGCAATTGGGGAGGACCAAAAGTTCAATCCTCTCATGATGAGATCCGATGCTCATAAGAAGGGGCTCCGTGCGGAAACGTATGGTACAGTCCAATCTTTCATTATTTACACAATTGATGTAGAGGGGTCTGGCGAGACTGGTCACCGGGATGTTGAACCTGTTGACGAGAGAGGCCAAAATAAAATTTCCTGCAGATCCAGAGTCCAAGAAGGCCACTGTAGAGAAGGAGAAGGCAGAGGCAGACATCCGCACAGGCACAGTAAGACGTGGAGAAGCAGAGTAGACATCAAGGACTGTCTCACCTTTGTGCGGAGTCAGCGTACGTCTTTCCAGGCGGGGAGGACGGATAGGACAATCTCTCAGGAAGTGTTCGGTACTAGCACAGTACAGGCAGAGGTTCTCCATACGGCGTCGTGTCCTCTCTTGAGGTGTCAGGCGAGACCGGTCGACCTGCATAGCCTCCACGGCGGGAGGCACAGGAACAGATTGCAGGGGACCAGAGGAGAGAGGAGCCGAGGAGAAGAAACGCCTCGTGCGAACAGAGTCCATATCTTGGCGGAGTTCCTGACGCCTTTCGGAAAAACGCATGTCAATGCGAGTGGCTAGGTGAATAAGTTCATGTAGATTAGCAGGAATTTCTCGTGCGGCCAGAACATCTTTAATGTTGCTGGATAGGCCTTTTTTGAAGGTCGCGCAGAGGGCCTCATTATTCCAGGACAATTCTGAAGCAAGAGTACGGAATTGTACGGCATACTCGCCAACGGAAGAATTACCCTGGACCAGGTTCAACAGGGCAGTCTCAGCAGAAGAGGCTCGGGCAGGTTCCTCAAAGACACTTCGGATTTCCGAGAAGAAGGAGTGTACAGAGGCAGTGACGGGGTCATTGCGGTCCCAGAGCGGTGTGGCCCATGACAGGGCTTTTCCGGACAGAAGGCTGACTACGAAAGCCACCTTAGACCTTTCAGTGGGAAACAGGTCCGACATCATCTCCAGATGCAGGGAACATTGGGAAAGAAAGCCACGGCAAAACTTAGAGTCCCCATCAAATTTATCCGGCAAGGATAAGCGTATCCCAGGAGCGGCCACTCGCTGCGGAGGAGGTGCAGGAGCTGGCGGAGGAGATGACTGCTGAAGCTGTGGTAGTAACTGTTGTAGCATAACGGTCAGTTGAGACAGCTGGTGGCCTTGTTGCGCTATCTGTTGTGACTGCTGGGCGACCACCGTGGTGAGGTCAGCGACAACTGGCAGAGGAACTTCAGCGGGATCCATGGCCGGATCTACTGTCACGATGCCGGCTGGCAGGTAGTGGATCCTCTGTGCCAGAGAGGGATTGGCGTGGACCGTGCTAGTGGATCGGTTCTAAGTCACTACTGGTTTTCACCAGAGCCCGCCGCAAAGCGGGATGGTCTTGCTGCGGCGGTAGTGACCAGGTCGTATCCACTAGCAACGGCTCAACCTCTCTGGCTGCTGAAGATAGGCGCGGTACAAGGGAGTAGACAGAAGCAAGGTCGGACGTAGCAGAAGGTCGGGGCAGGCAGCAAGGATCGTAGTCAGGGGCAACGGCAGGAGGTCTGGAACACAGGCAAGGAACACACAAGGAACGCTTTCACTGGCACTAAGGCAACAAGATCCGGCAAGGGAGTGCAGGGGAAGTGAGGTGATATAGGGAAGTGCACAGGTGAACACACTAATTGGAACCACTGCGCCAATCAGCGGCGCAGTGGCCCTTTAAATCGCAGAGACCCGGCGCGCGCGCGCCCTAGGGAGCGGGGCCGCGCGCGCCGGGACAGAACAGACGGAGAGCGAGTCAGGTAGGGGAGCCGGGGTGCGCATCCCGAGCGGGCGCTACCCGCATCGCGAATCGCATCCCGGCTGGCAGCGGAATCGCAGCGCCCCGGGTCAGAGGACGTGACCGGAGCGCTGCCGCGGGGAGAGTGAAGCGAGCGCTCCGGGGAGGAGCGGGGACCCGGAGCGCTCGGCGTAACAGATATTAGATAGATAGATAGTTGATAGATATGAGATAGACAGATGGCTTTGGCTGTCTGGGCATTCTGGGAGTTGTAGTTTTGTAACAGCTGGAGGCATACTTGTTGAGAAACATTGAGATAGTGTATATTTACCCCCAACTCGTTTCTCAAATAGGGTGCCTACAGCTGTTGCAAAACTACAACTTCCAGCATACCTTTGGCTGTGTGGGCATGCTGGGAGTTGTAGTTTTGCAATTTTGGAACAGCTGGGGGCACCCTTGTTAAGAAATAATGAGATGGCGATAAATAGACATTATCTCAATGTTTCATTACCAGGGTGCCTCCATCTGTTGCATGAGATAATGCCTATAGACCTCCCAATAATCCTCAAATTGCAACCTGCACACACGACCCTCCTCCTCCTCCTCCCTCCCTCCCTCCCCCTCCTCCTAGAAAGTGACTTCCTTTGATGGGCAGGACCCAGCTGTAGGTATTGGAAGGCTTCCTCGGTGAGCTGGTGTCAGTCTGTGGAGAAGGTCATGTGCTCCTGCTCCACCAATAGAGTGAGGGGGGCGGGGCCGGACCTCTCTGCTCTCCTCATCCCAGGCAGACAGTGCAGCCCCTGCGCTGATATCACAGGGCCCGCATGCCGCAGGTGTAAAGACAAAACGTGTCTGGCAGCAGCCGCCCCCTCTGGCTCAGGAAGTGCCCGACCGTCAGTCTGGGAGCAGGAGACTGCTTTACAGCGGTTCTGTGCGGGGGCTGCTGCAGGGGGGTGCAGCTGGGGTCCGGTGCATTGCCGTGGAATGAGATTTGCCATAGAATGAGATGGTCCGCCTCCATCACATCCTATTGGCTCTCTCTTGTCACGTGACATATTTAAACGTCACGCATCGATGCGCACAGCAGTGTCAATTTGGCTATCACAGGGAGAGGATCTCCTCACCCTGTGATAGCTGAAGCTGCACGGAGGTCCGATGGCGCTGTCATCAGGATCCCCACGCCCGCAGCTCTACACCCCGTCCCCCGCAGCTCTACTCCCCGTCCCCCGCAGCTCTACTCCCTGTCCTACGCAGCTCTACTCTCCGTCCCCTGTGAACGCTCAGGGAGCGATCCACATCGCTATGGGGATTCCTACGCCCGATGGCGCTGTCATCAGTGTGCGTCCCCGCGAGCGCCCCATGCCCGCAGCTGTACTCCCCGTCCCCCGCTGCTCTACTCCCCGTCCCGTTAACGCTCAGGGAGCGGGGAACAGAAAGTAGAGCATCGGGCGCAGGTAAAGTAGTACTGCGCATGCGCAGCACTACGCGAATAACTTAACCTGCGCCCGATGCTCTACTTTTTGTTCCCCGCTCCCTGAGCGTTAACGGGACGGGGAGTAGAGCAGCGGGGGACGGGGAGTAGAGCTGCGGGGGGCGGAGGACGGGGAGTAGAGCTGCGGGCATGGGGCGCTCGCGGGGACGCACATTGATGACAGCGGCATCGGGATCCTGATAGCGCTGTGGATCAACAGTAAATGTATATGAGGCAGCCGTATGAGCTGCGTACATGTGTGAACTTCTGTCGGGCCACAGAGGCCATGAGACCTCCGTGCAGCTTCAGCTATCACAGGGTGAGGAGATCCTCTCCCTGTGATAGCCAAATTGACACTGCTGTGCGCATCGATGCGTGACGTTTAAATATGTCACGTAACAAGAGTGAGCCAATACGATGTGATGGAGGCGGACCATCTCATTCTATGGCAAATCTCATTCCACGGCAATGCAGCGGCCCTGCCAACCAGAAGGCCTCCAGCTGTTACAAAACTACAACTCCCAGCATGCCCGGACAGCCAAAGGCTGTCCGGGCATGCTGGGAGTTGTAGTTTTGCAACAGCTGGAGGCACACTGGTCTATAGTGGAACTTTCCATGCGTCAGGTAAACGCGTATGTACAAGTTTAACTCTTTCCTGCTGCAAATATTTTTATTTTATGTGATGGCGTTTTGTTTGTGTGTGTGTGTTGTTTTTTTTTTTTGCCTCATTGCCTTCCAAGAGCCATTAATAGCAGGATGAAGGATTTTTTATTTACTTATTGAATTTTTTTTGCATACCATAATGTACGAGAAATGTATTTGTAGGGTGAAATTATAAAAAGAAACAAAAACACACAGTTTTTATGACATTGGCAGCACAGTACACATGATGTGCTGTCTTTATTTTCTGGGTCTGTATGATTACAGCCGTGCCAAATGTATAGAGTTTTTATGTTTTTTACTACTATTACAATATAAAAAAGAATAATTATAATAATAATGAAAATACTGTTTGCATCGTCATGTTCTGACCCCCTATATGGAGCTGTGTGAGGACAGCCGTGGAGTGAGACGCGCAATTCATTGCCTTGTAACCCAAGATCGCAGCAGGTCACGGGAATGAGACCTGGTGCTGTGTCAACTTTTGACATGTCTGGACGACACTTTAAAAGTTTATTCAAATGACAGCGACACTTTAAAGGGGTACTCCGCCAGAAAACATCTATGATGTCTGATCATGGGGGTCCCGCCGCTGGGGACCTGGCGATCTCTGGGCCGGCAGCGGCAGCTGTCAGGCCTCTTCCCATAGACGTGAATGGAGGGGGCATGACGGCTGAAGTCGCCAGTTTGCTCCGTGCATCCGATGACTGGGGTGCCACAGCTGAGGTCGTTGGGGTCCCCAACAGCAATTAGACATCTTATCCCCTACTGTTTGGATAAGATGTTTTCTGGTGAAGTACCCCTTTAGGTTTTAGGGCTCATTCACACTACAGAATCTCCGTCCAGAGATATTCCGGGCAGAGTTTCCATCTAGAGCGCTAGGACCGATCGGACATGCGCCGTCTCCATATCAATTCATTTCTAAGCGCATTCCGCTGAAAGAATGAACATGTACATTCTTTCCGCTGCGGAAATTCCATAGAATAAAAGTTGCAGCAGAAATGTATTGAGGACAGTTGGGGGAGATTAACAAAACCCGTGCAAAGGAAAAGTGGAGAAGTTGCTCGGAGCAACCAATAGGATTGCTTTATTAATTTTCAAAAAAGGACGCTAAAAAATAAATGGAGTGATCTGATTGGTATTTATGGAGTTGTACTTTGCAGCATTTGGAGGGCTAAAGTTTTTATTCTGCACAGGTTTTAATAAATCTCACCCAATGAGAGGCTGCTGCACTGTATTTTTCAAGTGGAATTCTGCTCTGAAATCCATGGTGTGAATGAGACTTATTTAACTTAACAGTATATTTTTTTTTCACCTCCGTCCTTTTGTTTATTTATTTTTCAGTGGTGTTTTTTTCACTAAGAATAATGTTTATTTGTATAGAAACTTACTATGTTTTTGTTTGTGTTTTTTCCCCAGCACTTTTCTCATGTGTTTCTTTCATTGTGTGGCTGTCCGGTCATGCTTAAAGTTGTAGTTTGCAGCATTTGGAGGGCTAAAGTTTAGAGACCACTGAAATAGAGGATTCAGTTTCTGGGAAGGAACAATTATTTTTCTCGATGACTGGCCTGTGTAAAAAGGCCAGCGATAAGCTGAGGAACGAGAGAACACTTGTATGTCGGCTGATCTTTTGAGCGCCCAATAAAATCATTTTTATCGGTTGCACAACGCTCTGGGTATTTAAAAAATAGGGGATGAGTGTCGGACAGTGATGAAGTGAAGGGGTTAAAAACGGTTCTGAGCAAAATATTTATGGATTGTTGGATATTTATGTTCTTGAACTAAGTAAATACAGTGATCCCTCAAGTTACAATATTAATCGGTTCCGGGACGACCATTGTATGTTGAGACCAGAACTCTATGGTAACCTGGTAATTGGTTCTAAAGGCCCCAAAATGTCATCCAAAAATAGGAAAAAGTGAGGATTAAAGAAAAATAAGTAGAAAACTACCGTATATACTCGAGTATAAGCCGAGTTTTTCAGCACGATTTTTCGTGCTGAAAACACCCCCCTCGGCTTATACTCGAGTGAACTCCCCCACCCGCAGTGGTCTTCAACCTGCGGACTTCCAGAGGTTTCAAAACTACAACTCCCAGCAAGCCCGGGCAGCCATCGGCTGTCCGGGCTTGCTGGGAGTTGTAGTTTTGAAACCTCCGGAGGTCCGCAGGTTGAAGACCACTGCGGCCTTCAACATCATCCAGCCCCCTCTCACCCCCTTTAGTTCTGAGTACTCACCTCCGCTCGGCGCTGGTCCGTTCCTGCAGGGCTGTCCGGTGAGGAGGTGGTCCGGTGGGATAGTGGTTCCGGGCTGCTATCTTCACCGGGGGCGCCTCTTCTAAGCGCTTCGGGCCCGGCCTCAGAATAGTCACGTTGCCTTGACAACGACGCAGAGGTGCGTTCATTGCCAACGTACTTCTGCGTCGTTGTCAAGGCAACGCCTCTATTACGGGCCGGAAGCGCGGAGAAGAGGCGCCCCCGGTGAAGATAGCAGCCCGGAACCACTATCCCACCGGACCACCTCCTCTCCGGACAGCCCTGCAGGACCGGACCAGCGCCGAGCGGAGGTGAGTACTCAGAACTAAAGGGGGTGAGAGGGGGCTGGATGATGTTGAAGGCCGCAGTGGTCTTCAACCTGCGGACCTCCGGAGGTTTCAAAACTACAACTCCCAGCAAGCCCGGACAGCCGATGGCTGCCCGGGCTTGCTGGGAGTTGTAGTTTTGAAACCTCTGGAGGTCCGCAGGTTGAAGACCACTGAGGGCGAATGATGAGAAGAGGATGATGAAGGGGGGGTGTGGGGATGATGAAGGGGGGTGGGGATGATGACAAGGGGATGATGAAGGGGGGGGTGTGGGATGATTACAAGGGGATGATGAAGGGGGGATGTGTGGGATGATAAGGGGATTGAAGGGGGGATGTGCGGGATGATAAGGGGATGATGAAGGGGGGATGTGTGGGATGATAAGGGGATGATGAAGGGGATGATGAAGGGGGAATGTGTGGGATGATAAGGGGATGATGAAGGGGGGATGTGTGGGATGATGACAAGGGGATGATGAAGGGGGGATGTGTGGGATGATAAGGGGATGATGAAGGGGGGATGTGTGGGATGATAAGGGGATGATGAAGGGGGGATGTGTGGGATGATGACAAGGGGATGATGATGAGGATGTTAATGACGGGTCTGGATGATGACAGGGGGGGATGAGGTATTTCCCACGCTAGGCTTATACTCGAGTCAATAACTTTTCCTGGGATTTTGGGTTGAAATTAGGGGTCTCGGCTTATACTCGGGTCGGCTTATACTCGAGTATATGCGGTAATACAGATAAAGCAAATCCTTACATATACAAGTAAGAAAGATCTGCTGGGAGCTGTAACTCTTTTTATTATAAAAATGCAAAACAAATCAGATACAAAACATTAAACAAAAACAAGCTTAACCAGCTATAACAAACATAACATAAATAAAATTGCAAAAACAAATTCTGCCTAACCGGCCAGCCCAAATTTACTAAAATACACTTTTACTTTTTCCCCATACCAAAATAACACACACAAACACGCATTCATTTTCTTTTAAAAAAAACATTAAAATAAAAAAATAAAAAAAGAGCCCAACTTGGCTTATAAAAAAAATAAATAAATAAATAAATAAATATATAAACATAAAATTCAGCACAACTTGGCTATAAAAACAAACCAAATGAAAAGGAAAATAAAAGTAGCACAACTTGGCTATAACATAAAAATTACCCTTACCACGGGGGGGAAGAAAAAAAAAAAAAAAAAAAAGAATAATAATATATAAATAAATTGCTCAGCACAACTTGTGAAAAAACTACGCTCTGCCTCCCAGCCAGAGATCCACCGGTGAAAGAAGGGCAAGGAAAAGCAGCACGGAGACGCGGCCGGAGAGAGGGCCCAAAGAGCCCAGTCCCACGCACTGCCCCCGCACAGCCGCAAGGCCCGCAAAGCATGCCCAGCACGGCAAGGAGCCGAGGACGGCCAGAGAGGATCCACGCGCAACCCAGAAACCGGCGAGCGCCGGACCCAAAAAGAGCAAGCCAGAACTGAAGAAAAGGACAACACCGCCGAAAAGCGAAACCGCGATGCCGGAGGCGAGGAGAGCAGAGACACCGGAGGGGAGCAGCTCCCCGAAGGAGGGAAAAAAAATAAAATAAAATAAATTAAAAAATATACACAAACATGTGTACATGCATATACACAATCAAACACACACACACATATATATATATATATATATACATATATATACATATATATATATATACATATACATACACATATGACACCGCTTTTTTTTTTCATTTTTACTGGCCCGACTGCCACTATACACTATATAATATAAAACAATATAAATACAAAACACAATATATACAAAACACAATATATACAAAATCACAGAAAATGTACAAAAATATAGTTAATACACTACAAAAAACAACAGAAAAACACCTACACTAAAACTGTCCCCTCACCCACACCACCCCTCCTGTACATGGGTCAGAGTTCATACCGTCCATACAGTTCTCAAAGTCCAGTCCTTAACTGACCCATGTCAGGTCCCCAAAACACCACAAAACCACCACCCACAAATACACCCTCCCCACCTAACACTCCTCCCAACCAACTTATATACAAACTTATACATTCTGAACCACCACCCCCTTTAGGCCCAAGTTTGGTTGCCTGTAAGCCCTTCATACCATGTAAATTGAAAACAAAACAAAAAGCTAATGTGCACATGCATCAGCCCACCACCAGGGAGAAGGATGGCAGACCTGATACATAAATCATTTTATACTCTTTCCCTAACTCCCCCTACAATTCTCCCTAATTCTATCCCTACAATAAATCTGACCCTACCCTCACCCTATCTCTACCCTTATAACACTGCCCCTAACCAAAAATAAAAGGTACTCTACCCAAAAGGTTTAGTACCTAGGGCACATGAAATGAGAAACCTCTCCACAGGAGAGAAGCCCTACTGGTACCAAGACTGCCATACTCCAAAGACCTGATCTTCCCGAGGTCACCGGTGATGTTCCTACAGACCTCCACCTCGGAGAGGATTTTCTGTTGGGTCGACACTAAGCACCGTGCGTTCCACGTGTAGTACCTAACCACTAAACTGACTAAAAATAAAGTGCCCCGATCTCGGCCACCCAGGTTCCTGAATGCCCCATAAGCCCACTCCGGATAGGCAAGGCCGGCAAGTTGACTCCAGCCGATGGAAGCGCCCACCCTGTTGTAGACCCCTATGTTAAAGGGACAATGAAGCAGGAAGTGGTCCATGCTTTCCAGCGTGTCCCCGCACTCTTCTCGGGGACATCCCCGGTCATCAGAGTTCCTGTACTTCAGGTTGTCCTTTACACATAGCTTCCCATGAAAGCAGCCCCAGGCCAAGTCCCAAAACTTCTGGGGGATCCTTTTCATGTTTAAAAGATACAACCCCTCCCTCAGATCCCGACCTGGGCAGTCCCTGAGCGCCAGAGGCTTCTGGAAGTGGGTCAACAGAACCCGTTTGTCAAGGAACTGCCTTGACTGGGTCCTGATCTCCCACACTCCCAGACCCCACCGACGTATCGCCTTCAGAGTCGGGGTAGCGTAAGCCGGAAGATATCCATGGGGCGTACGGAGGTCCTTCACTTGCCCTCCTGTCTCCCATTCCTGGAAGAAAGGCCGAAACCACTCCTTGCAGGAGAGTACCCACGGAGGAGCCCTCTCTTTCCATAGGTTTGCAATGTTGGCTTTCAAGAAGGTGTTCGTTAAGAACACCACGGGGTTTACCATAGATAAACCCCCTAGTCTCCTCGTGCGGTACGTAACCTCCCTCTTGACTAGGTTCAACCTGTTCCCCCATAACAGTTGGAAAAACAGGCTGTAGACCCTAGTGTAGTAAGCCTCTGGTAAGATACATACACTGCCCAGATAGATAAACAAGGGGAGCAGGTACGATTTGATCAGGTGTACCCTTTCCCTGAGGGTCATAGACCAACCCTTCCACTGGTTCACCCTCTGAGTGGCATCCTGGAGCTTACCGTCCCAGTTTTTGGTGGGATAATCATCCTGGCCGAATGTGATGCCCAGAATTTTTGCTGACTCTTGGAGCCCTGGAAGGGTGTCAGGGAGATCAAACGTGGGATCTCCCCCTCCCAGCCAGAGACTTTCACACTTATCCCGGTTGATCTTGGACCCGGATGCCTCCGAGTAGCGGTCCACCTCTGACATCACCACATCGACCTCCTCCCGTGAGGAGACGAAAATAGTGACATCATCAGCGTACGCCACTACTCTCTGGGCGACATCCGGCTCCGCCAGAGTCATCGCGACTCCCGCCAACGGCCCACAATCTACCCTCCGGACGAAGGGATCGATTGCGAACACGTATAACAGCGGGCTCAAAGGACAACCCTGACGGACTCCGGACCCCACCTCAAAAGAGCGGCCAGACCAACCGTTCACCAGCGGGAAACTCTCTGCCCCTGCATATAAGGTGACAAGCCAATTCACAAAAGTACTCGGTAAGCCATGTCTCAGGAGGACGGGCCAGAGGTACTCGTGGTTCACCCGATCAAATGCTTTGGCCTGATCCAAGGACAGCATGTACCCCTTCCAGAGACCCGCACTACTCCGCTCCACTGCCTCCCTGACACTGAGGACAGCACTTAAGGTGCTTCGGCCTGGAACAGAGCAGTGCTGGGCCCCCGAAAGGAGCCGGGGTGCAAATTTCACCAACCGATTAAACAGTATCTTGGCCAGAAGCTTCCTGTCCGTATTGAGGAGAGCTATGGGCCTCCAATTCTCAATCCGGCTAGGATCTTTACCCTTTGACAGAAGAATCAGGGCTGACCTCCTCATTGACTTTGGTAGAGTGCCCGAGGAGAGACACTCATTGAATACCTCAGTCAAGAGGGGAGCTAAAGACTCCTTAAAGGTCCTGTACCACTCGGATGTTAAGCCATCCGGACCTGGCGACTTCTTGGGGGCGAGCCCCTCGATCGCCAGTCTCACTTCCTCTTCCCTGATTTCTTCTGCCAAAACATCAAGAGAGGGGTCTACCCCTGGCTCAGGAATAGTTTCAGCCAGGAAAGCCGACATCCTGTCTCGATCTAGATCCTTCCTTCCCAAGAGGTGAAGAGTAGAAGGATCTGACGACCTCCAGGATCCCTGATCTGGACCGATTCAGAGATCCCGTACTATCAATCAGTCCTGAGACCACTTTACTACTCACTGACATCTTACAGTTCTTGTAAGGGTCGGGCGAGCGGTACCTCCCGTAATCCCTCTCAAAAACCAAAGATGCGTGCCTATCGTACTGACACCCCATCAGCAAGGATTTCACTCTGGAGATATCCTCCCGGCTACCTCCAGTCGAGACAAGGAGCTTGAGTTTCCTCCTCAGACCCTGATACAGGCGGTACCTATTCAGGGACCTGAGGCTCGAGAGCTGGCGGAAGAACCCCGCAACCCGCTTCTTGAATATCTCCCACCACTCTGACTTACTACTACAAAAGTCCAGTAAAGGTACCTGACTCTGAAGAAAATCCTCAAAGGACTGTCTTATCTCCGCTTCCTCCAGGAGGGACGAATTCAGCTTCCAATAACCTTTACCCATCCGGGGGGTCTCTGAAACATTCAAGGAAAACAAAATCATACAGTGATCGGAGAATTCCACCTCAACCACGGACACTGCGGAAGAGACGGCTTCCTCCTTTAAATAAAACCTGTCTATCCTAGACCTGCAGCTACCTCGATGATAGGTGAAACCCACGTGGCCTGAGGGGCTCCGGATGTGGGCATCCTCTAGGCGAGCTTCCCTAACTATATTATTGAGGGCCACGCTATCGTAAGCCAGCGGACCATTGGAACCTCTCCTATCTTGGGACCTCGTGACATTATTGAAGTCCCCTCCAAAAATCACTTGCCGGCTAGTAAAAAGGAAGGGCTTAATCCTCATAAAGAGATCTTTGCGGCCCCACTTGGTTTGTGGGGCGTAGATGTTAATGAGCCAGAGCTCTTGCCCCTTCATGAGGACATCTAAGATCAGGCACCTCCCCATTTCTAACTCAATAACCCGTCGGCATTCAACCGGAGCGGTAAAAAGGACCGCCACCCCACTATACCGCTCAGCCGCAAGAGACCAGTGGGAGGGCCCGCGCCTCCACTCTCTTCTGGCTTTTACCAGGGAGGCTAGATCTGACAACCTGGTCTCTTGCAGATACAAAATGTCGGCTTCAACACGGCCGAGAAAATCAAAGGCTGCGAATCTAGCCGTATCAGACTTTATGCTGGCACAGTTAATGGATGCCAGCGTCAATGGGGTGAGTGCCGCCATCATGGGTGATTAAGTTAGACGGCCTCACCTTTATTTCTTCTTCCCCTTCTTCGTGCCCTCATCCCCAGAAGAAGAAGAAAGGGCAGGACCGCTTTTACCCCTTTTTTTGGACTCACTCTGGTCCATATGGTCCCCGTCTCCGTCCGACCCCGGTCTAGCCCTGCCCTCTGAGGAAGGTGCCTCAACAGGACAGGGCCCAGTTCCCCCCAGAGGCTCTCTCCCCCTAGGCACCTCGCCCTCACCTTCCCCCCCCAAGGAGGGGGAGGAGATGTTATCAAGGACGAGGTACCGGTTTGACAGGTCAACCAGAGGGGGGGCAGTCAGGCTTCCGCTTTGGACCCGGCCCGCAGTACGAGGGAGAGAGGGCTTGGACCTCTTCTTTCTCCCTTTCCTTTTGCCCTTGTCTTTCTTTTTGGCCTTCTCTACACTCTCCTCATCACACTTTCATAGTGGGAGGAATCGGAAGAGTCGGCCATATTGCCTTCCTCTTCGCCCAGTCTCCTGACCTCCTCATCCAGCACGTCCTCCTCCAGGGCTTCAGTCATTTCAGGGCCAGCTTCAGGAGCAGGGGCCAGAGCTACCCCCGTCACTTGGGCACTCTCCTGCTCCCTACTCCTCCTCCGATTTTCCTCCCGCCTTAGTTTGGCGGGGCCCTTCTTCCTCACTAGCCCTGGTGCGCCCCCATCCCTGCTCGTACCCTCTCCAGCCGAGGCAACTTCACAGCTCTCCCCAGCCGGAGCGGCCGCCGCACGGGCGAAGGCGCTAGGACAACGGCTGAAAGGGTGCCCGAGGACACCACACAGATGGCAGCGGATCTGCCTACAGGATGCGGCCAGATGACCCACCCCACCACACAAAGCACAGACCTGTACAGTACAGGCTGCGCTAAAATGGGTGGGGCTACCGCACCTGTGACAGACCTTAGGCTTCCCCTGGTAGAAGACCTGGATCCTGTCACGTCCAAGGAAGGCGGCTGACGGAATGTGGGCAACCGTACTCCCTGAACGCCTGAGTTTGACGGAAAACGTCCAGGCCCCGGACCAGATCCCGTGCTCATCAATGTTTTTCTTGGGCATGTCCGTCACATCCCCATACCGACCGAGCCAGGTCATGATGTCGTAACAAGAAAGTGACTCGTTACGGGTCAAAACGGTCACCTTCTTGACCGAGTTCTGACGGGAAATTGCCTTTACGGCAAAATCCCGCCAGCCGGGCTCGTTCTTCGCCACCTCGTAGTTTGACCAGAAGAGTTCGAGACCCTCTGGCCGAACGAAACTGACGTCAAACTCGGACGTACCGTAGGGGTGGATCAGGGCAAAGATGTCAATCGCCCTGAATTCCATCTGGAGGAGGAGCTCAACCACTTTAGCGCGAGGTGGGCACGCATCCTCACCCCTCCAAATCAGACGGGCCACATTCCTGCGGTTATTGTCCTGCCCGGTTGTCGGGAGGGACCAGACCACCTCCCCATTCTGCTCTCGGAAAGCCCCCAAACCATGCCTCTCTATCCAGAAAGACAGGTCGACCTCACCCCTTCCCTCTACCTGGATCGACCTGTCTCCCCTACGCAGAGCCTCCAGGAGGCGCTGTTGCAAGTAACCCCCGGGGACGGACGGAGACGGGGACCCCCCTGGACCCCCGGCAGCGACATTAGCATAGCTCCTAGGAGCAGTCACTGCCGGGGGGGCAGCCGGGCCAGACCCAGATCCAGACCCAGAACCACCATTCACACCTTCACTCACACCACCACTCACATCATCCTTTTTTCCATTCATACCACTACTCCCACCAACATTCACTCCACTGACACTCCTCTCATCCACAACACTACTACACTCAGCATTCTCACTCATACCCTGCCTAACTGATTCTGGGCTGGCTGGGATTTGTAGTACCGCTGGCTTAATTACAGTCTTTTTTTCCGGCTTGGCTGCTGCTGCTGCTGACGATGGCTCCTCCTGACTGGGCAATGATCCCGGCACCGGGACACTCCCCCCCCTCACAGGGGAGTTCCCCGCAGTGCCCGCAGAACAAACTGTACTCGGGGGACCGCCCCCCGAGCACACGGACTCAACGCTCTCTGGCGCCCGGTCACTCCCCCCCCCTCACAGGGGAGTGCCCCGCGGCGCCAGTAGTGCCCACAGTATTTGGGGAACCGCCCCCCGAGCACACGGCAGCGTAACTCTCCTCCGGCACTTGGACACGCCCCCTGCCACCCTGGGGCGGTCCTGCAGTGCCAGAGCTGCCCGGCATGAGCCCATCCTGCCCTTCCCTACCGACAGGATGGGTGGGCTTCACAACTATTGCGCCCTTAACCTTTCCTGACGCCTTACTGTACTCCCCGTGCTGGCCCCGCTCCACCACAGGAACGGGGTCTGGCAGTTTGGGGGAGCCCGCAGCCTGAACCAGCTTTGCAGCTGGCCCAGACTGCTGGAAGGGGACAAATACATATTGTACCGTCTCCTTTGTCTTCCTTTTCTTGGACCTCTGCTGGACAACCACATCTTCACACTCCTCGTCCCCAAAGGTGAAATTCTGGAGGTGGGCTGGGGACTCCTGCATCACAATTGCCCTCAGCAGACCCCCAGCCTCACCCTCCACGTCATCCTCCTCACTCTCGCTTGGCGGAAGTGCCACCTGTCCAGCCTCAATGTAGCTGTCCTGGGTCTGGGTGTCACCTGGAATAGCTACAACTCCCACACTTTCCTCCATCTTCTCCTCTTCACCACCATCCTCACTATCTTCGCTGCCACTACTCTCCCCATCATCCACCTCCACCTTACCTGGGGATTTCGTGGCGGCAAACCGATCGCTGTTGATCAGCTTCTCCTTGAAGAGACCGCTCCCCTCCAGTATCTCCGCTCTCCTCGCCTCCAGCTTCACAATCTCGCCCTTCAGCGATGTTATCCTCTTCTTCAGTTCTGGCTTGCTCTTTCTGGATCCTGTACTCATCAGACTCTGGGTCGCACGCAGATCCTCTCTGGCCATCCTCAGCTCCTTGCCGCGCTGCTCGTACTCCGCAAACCTTGCGGCCATGCGGGAGCAGTACGTGGAACTGGACTCGCCGGGCCCACTCTCCGACCACATCTCCACACTGCTTTTCCGTGCCTTTCTTCCACCAGTGGATCTCTGGCTGGCACCCGTAGCCTGGGTAGCAGAGCCTGCATTGCTGCAGACTCTGCCCGATCTTCTCCCGGCCGGAACAATGGCTGTCGAAGTTTTCACTCCACTTCCCGCCAGCCTGGAACGGGGAGTGGAGCCACGAGGCTCCATTGCAGGAGCTTCTTCCCCAGGAATCTGCCACAAACCTGGGGAAAGCTTGTTGGAAAACTCTGCTTGGCTCTGCTCTGCTGGAAGTCTCAGGAGACACACCCGCACACACCCTGCTGGGAGCAGCAACTCTTTTTATTATAAAAATGCAAAACAAATCAGATACAAAATATTAAACAAAAACAAGCTTAACCAGCTATAACAAACATAACATAAATAAAATTGCAAAAACAAATTCTGCCTAACCGGCCAGCCCAAATTTACTAAAATACACTTTTACTTTTTTCACATACCAAAAAACTAAATATCACACTCAAACACGCATTCCAAAAAGAACATAAAAATAGCCCAACTTGGCTTATAAAAATATATAAAACATAAAATAAGCACGACTTGGCTATAAAACAAAAGAAAAGGAACATAAAGGTAGCACAACTTGGCTGTAACTCAAAAATGACCCTTACCCAGGGGAAAAAATAAAAAAAAATAAAAAATAAAAAAAGTAAAAAAAAATATTTCAGCACAACTTGCTAATAAATAACACTCTGCCTCACAGCCAGAGATCCACCGGTGAAAGAAGGGCAGGGAAAAGCAGCGCGGAGACGCGGCCGGAGAGAGGGCCCAAAGAGCCCAGCCCCACGCACCGCCCCCGCACGGCCGCAAGGCCCGCGAAGCACGCCCAGCACGGCAAGGAGCCGAGGACGGCCAGAGAGGATCTGCGCGCGGCCCAGAAACCGGCGAGAGCCGGACCCAAAAAGAGCAAGCCACAACCGAAGAAAAGGACAACACCGCCGAAAAGCGAGACCGCGAAGCCGGAAGCGAGGAGAACAGAGACACCGGAGGGGAGCAGCCCCCCCAAGGAGGAAAAAATAAAATATAAAATTTTATACACAAACATGTATACATGCATATACGCAAGCATACACATACATACATATATATATATATACATACACATGTATATACACATAAACGCACACATATACATACACATAAACACATATGACACTACTTAACTACTGGCCCGACTGCACTATACACTATATAATATAAAACAATATAAATACAAAACCCAATATATACAAAACACAATACAAAACTTACTGAAAATACACAAAAATATACTACAGAAAACAACGGAAAACACCTACACTAAAACTGTCCCCTCACCCACACCACCCCTCCTGTACATGGGTCAGAGTCCATACCGTCCATACAGTTCACAAAGTCCAGTCCTTAACTGACCCATGTCAGGACCCCAAAACACCACAAAACCACCACCCACAAATACACCCTCCCCACCTAACACTCCTCCCAACCAACTTATATACAAACTTATACATTCTGAACCACCACCCCCTTTAGGCCCAAGTTTGGTTGCCTGTAAGCCCTTCATACCATGTAAATTGAAAACAAAACAAAAAGCTAATGTGCACATGCATCAGCCCACCACCAGGGAGAAGGATGGCAGACCTGATACATAAATCATTTTATACTCTTTCCCTAACTCCCCCTACAATTCTCCCTAATTCTATCCCTACAATAAATCTGCCCCTACCCTCACCCTATCTCTACCCCTATAACACTGCCCCTAACCAAAAATAAAAGGTACTCTACCCAAAAGGTTTAGTACCTAGGGCACATGAAATGAGAAACCTCTCCACAGGAGAGAAGCCCTACTGGTACCAAGACTGCCATACTCCAAAGACCTGATCTTCCCGAGGTCACCAGTGATGTTCCTACAGACCTCCACCTCGGAGAGGATTTTCTGTTGGGTCGACACTAAGCACCGTGCGTTCCACGTGTAGTACCTAACCACTAAACTGACTAAAAATAAAGTGCCCCGATCTCGGCCACCCAGGTTCCTGAATGCCCCATAAGCCCACTCCGGATAGGCAAGGCCGGCAAGTTGACTCCAGCCGATGGAAGCGCCCACCCTGTTGTAGACCCCTATGTTAAAGGGACAATGAAGCAGGAAGTGGTCCATGCTTTCCAGCGTGTCCCCACACTCTTCTCGGGGACATCCCCGGTCATCAGAGTTCCTGTACTTCAGGTTGTCCCTTACACATAGCTTCCCCTGAAAGCAGCGCCAGGCCAAGTCCCAAAACTTCTGGGGGATCCTTTTCATGTTTAAAAGATACAACCCCTCCCTCAGATCCCGACCTGGGCAGTCCCTGAGCGCCAGAGGCTTCTGGAAGTGGGTCAACAGAACCCGTTTGTCAAGGAACTGCCTTGACTGGGTCCTGATCTCCCACACTCCCAGACCCCACCGACGTATCGCCTTCAGAGTCGGGGTAGCGTAAGCCGGAAGATATCCATGTGGTGTACGGAGGTCCTTCACTTGCCCTCCTGTCTCCCATTCCTGGAAGAAAGGCCGAAACCACTCCTTGCAGGAGAGTACCCACGGAGGAGCCCTCTCTTTCCAGAGGTTTGCAATGTTGGCTTTCAAGAAGGTGTTCGTTAAGAACACCACGGGGTTTACCATAGATAAACCCCCTAGTCTCCTCGTGCGGTACGTAACCTCCCTCTTGACTAGGTTCAACCTGTTCCCCCATAACAGTTGGAAAAACAGGCTGTAGACCCTAGTGTAGTAAGCCTCTGGTAAGATACATACACTGCCCAGATAGATAAACAAGGGGAGCAGGTACGATTTGATCAGGTGTACCCTTTCCCTGAGGGTCATAGACCAACCCTTCCACTGGTTCACCCTCTGAGTGGCATCCTGGAGCTTACCATCCCAGTTTTTGGTGGGATAATCATCCTGGCCGAATGTGATGCCCAGAATTTTTGCTGACTCTTGGAGCCCTGGAAGGGTGTCAGGGAGATCAAACGTGGGATCTCCCCCTCCCAGCCAGAGACTTTCACACTTATCCCGGTTGATCTTGGACCCGGATGCCTCCGAGTAGCGGTCCACCTCTGACATCACCACATCGACCTCCTCCCGTGAGGAGACGAAAATAGTGACATCATCAGCGTACGCCACCACTCTCTGGGCGACATCCGGCTCCGCCAGAGTCATCCCGACTCCCGCCAACGGCCCACAATCTACCCTCCGGACGAAGGGATCGATTGCGAACACGTATAACAGCGGGCTCAAAGGACAACCCTGACGGACTCCGGACCCCACCTCAAAAGAGCGGCCAGACCAACCGTTCACCAGCGGGAAACTCTCTGCCCCTGCATATAAGGTGACAAGCCAATTCACAAAAGTACTCGGTAAGCCATATCTCAGGAGGACGGACCAGAGGTATTCGTGGTTCACCCGATCAAATGCTTTGGCCTGATCCAAGGACAGCATGTACCCCTTCCAGAGACCCGCACTACTCCGCTCCACTGCCTCCCTGACACTGAGGACAGCACTTAAGGTGCTTCGGCCCGGAACAGAGCAGTGCTGGGCCCCCGAAAGGAGCCGGGGTGCAAACTTCACCAACCGATTAAACAGTATCTTGGCCAGAAGCTTCCTGTCCGTATTGAGAAGAGCTATGGGCCTCCAATTCTCAATCCGGCTAGGATCTTTACCCTTTGACAGAAGAATCAGGGCTGACCTCCTCATTGACTTTGGTAGAGTGCCCGAGGAGAGACACTCATTGAATACCTCAGTCAAGAGGGGAGCTAAAGACTCCTTAAAGGTCCTGTACCACTCGGATGTTAAGCCATCCGGGCCTGGCGACTTCTTGGGGGCGAGCCCCTCGATCGCCAGTCTCACTTCCTCTTCCCTGATTTCTTCTGCCAAAACATCAAGAGAGGGGTCTACCCCTGGCTCAGGAATAGTTTCAGCCAGGAAAGCCGACATCCCGTCTCGATTTAGATCCTTCCTTCCCAAGAGGTGCGAGTAGAAGGATCTGACGACCTCCAGGATCCCTGATCTGGACCGATTCAGAGATCCCGTACTATCAATCAGTCCTGAGACCACTTTACTACTCACTGACATCTTACAGTTCTTGTAAGGGTCGGGCGAGCGGTACCTCCCGTAATCCCTCTCAAAAACCAAAGATGCGTGCCTATCGTACTGACACCCCATCAGCAAGGATTTCACTCTGGAGATATCCTCCCGGCTACCTCCAGTCGAGACAAGGAGCTCGAGTTTCCTCCTCAGACCCCGATACAGGCGGTACCTATTCAGGGACCTGAGGCTCGAGAGCTGGCGGAAGAACCCCGCAACCCGCTTCTTGAATATCTCCCACCACTCTGACTTACTACTACAAAAGTCCAGTAAAGGTACCTGACTCTGAAGAAAGTCCTCAAAGGACTGTCTTATCTCCGCTTCCTCCAGGAGGGACGAATTCAGCTTCCAATAACCTTTACCCATCCGGGGGGTCTCTGAAACATTCAAGGAAAACAAAATCATACAGTGATCGGAGAATTCCACCTCAACCACGGACACTGCGGAAGAGACGGCTTCCTCCTTTAAATAAAACCTGTCTATCCTAGACCTGCAGCTACCTCGATGATAGGTGAAACCCACGTGGCCTGAGGGGCTCCGGATGTGGGCGTCCTCTAGGCGAGCTTCCCTAACTATATTATTGAGGGCCACGCTATCGTAAGCCAGCGGACCATTGGAACCTCTCCTATCTTGGGACCTCGTGACATTATTGAAGTCCCCTCCAAAAATCACTTGCCGGCTAGTAAAAAGGAAGGGCTTAATCCTCATAAAGAGATCTTTGCGGCCCCACTTGGTTTGTGGGGCGTAGATGTTAATGAGCCGGAGCTCTTGCCCCTTCATGAGGACATCTAAGATCAGGCACCTCCCCATTTCTAACTCAATAACCCGTCGGCATTCAACCGGAGCGGTAAAAAGGACCGCCACCCCACTATACGGCTCAGCCGCAAGAGACCAGTGGGAGGGACCGCACCTCCACTCTCTTCTGGCTTTTACCAGGGAGGCTGAATCTGACAACCTGGTCTCTTGCAGATACAAAATGTCGGCTTCAACACGGCCGAGAAAATCAAAGGCTGCGAATCTAGCCGTATCAGACTTTATGCTGGCACAGTTAATGGATGCCAGCGTCAATGGGGTGAGTGCCGCCATCATGGGTGATTAAGTTAGATGGCCTCACCTTTATTTCTTCTTCCCCTTCTTCTTCGTGCCCTCATCCCCAGAAGAAGAAGAAAGGGCAGGACCGCTTTTACCCCTTTTTTTGGACTCACTCTGGTCCATATGGTCCCCGTCTCCGTCCGACCCCGGTCTAGCCCTGCCCTCTGAGGAAGGTGCCTCAACAGGACAGGGCCCAGTTCCCCCCAGAGGCTCTCTCTCCCTAGGCACCTCGCCCTCACCTTCCCCCTCCAAGGAGGGGGAGGAGATGTTATCAAGGACGAGGTACCGGTTTGACAGGTCAACCAGAGGGGGGGCAGTCAGGCTTCCGCTTTGGACCCGGCCCGCAGTACGAGGGAGAGAGGGCTTGGACCTCTTCTTTCTCCCTTTCCTTTTGCCCTTGTCTTTCTTTTTGGCCTTCTCTACACTCTCCTCATCCACACTTTCATAGTGGG
This sequence comes from Hyla sarda, assembly GCF_029499605.1. Classification (NCBI taxonomy): domain Eukaryota; kingdom Metazoa; phylum Chordata; class Amphibia; order Anura; family Hylidae; genus Hyla; species Hyla sarda. The sequence goes on from NW_026610852.1 coordinate 136,590, forward strand.
AGGAATCGGAAGAGTCGGCCATATTGCCTTCCTCTTCGCCCAGTCTCCTGACCTCCTCATCCAGCACGTCCTCCTCCAGGGCTTCAGTCATTTCAGGGCCAGCTTCAGGAGCAGGGGCCGGAGCTACCCCCGTCACTTGGGCACTCTCCTGCTCCCTACTCCTCCTCCGATTTTCCTCCCGCCTTAGTTTGGCGGGGCCCTTCTTCCTCACTAGCCCTGGTGCGCCCCCATCCCTGCTCGTACCCTCTCCAGCCGAGGCAACTTCACAGCTCTCCCCAGCCGGAGCGGCCGCCGCACGGGCGAAGGCGCTAGGACAACGGCTGAAAGGGTGCCCGAGGACACCACACAGATGGCAGCGGATCTGCCTACAGGATGCGGCCAGATGACCCACCCCACCACACAAAGCACAGACCTGTACAGTACAAGCTGCGCTAAAATGGGTGGGGCTACCGCACCTGTGACAGACCTTAGGCTGCCCCTGGTAGAAGACCTGGATCCTGTCACGTCCAAGGAAGGCGGCTGACGGAATGTGGGCAACCGTACTCCCTGAACGCCTGAGTTTGACGGAAAACGTCCAGGCCCCGGACCAGATCCCGTGCTCATCAATGTTTTTCTTGGGCATGTCCGTCACATCCCCATACCGACCGAGCCAGGTCATGATGTCGTAACAAGAAAGTGACTCGTTACGGGTCAAAACGGTCACCTTCTTGACCGAGTTCTGACGGGAAATTGCCTTTACGGCAAAATCCCGCCAGCCGGGCTCGTTCTTCGCCACCTCGTAGTTTGACTAGAAGAGTTCGAGACCCTCTGGCCGAACGAAACTGACGTCAAACTCGGACGTACCGTAGGGGTGGATCAGGGCAAAGATGTCACTCGCCCTGAATTCCATCTGGAGGAGGAGCTCAACCACTTTAGCGCGAGGTGGGCACGCATCCTCACCCCTCCAAATCAGACGGACCACATTCCTGCGGTTATTGTCCTGCCCGGTTGTCGGGAGGGACCAGACCACCTCCCCATTCTGCTCTCGGAAAGCCCCCAAACCGTGCCTCTCTATCCAGAAAGACAGGTCGACCTCACCCCTTCCCTCTACCTGGATCGACCTGTCTCCCCTACGCAGAGCCTCCAGTAGGCGCTGTTGCAAGTAAACCCCCGGGGACGGACTGAGACGGGGATCCCCCTGGACCCCCGGCAGCGACATTAGCATAGCTCCTAGGAGCAGTCACTGCCGGGGGGGCAGCCGGGCCAGACCCAGACCCAGACCCAGAACCACCATTCACACCACCACTCACACCACCACTCACATCATCCTTTTTCCCATTCATACCACTACTCCCACCAACATTCACTCCACTGACACTCCTCTCATCCACAACACTACTACACTCAGCATTCTCACTCATACCCTGCCTAACTGATTCTGGGCTGGCTGGGATTTGTAGTACCGCTGGCTTAATTACAGTCTTTTTTTCCGGCTTGGCTGCTGCTGCTGCTGACGATGGCTCCTCCTGACTGGGCAATGATCCCGGCACCGGGACACTCCCCCCCCTCACAGGGGAGTTCCCCGCAGTGCCCGCAGAACAAACTGTACTCGGGGGACCGCCCCCCGAGCACATGGACTCAACGCTCTCTGGCGCCCGGTCACTCCCCCCCCTCACAGGGGAGTGCCCCGCGGCGCCAGTAGTGCCCACAGTACTCGGGGAACCGCCCCCCGAGCACACGGCAGCGTAACTCTCCTCCGGCACTTGGACACGCCCCCTGCCACCCTGGGGCGGTCCTGCAGTGCCAGAGCTGCCCGGCATGAGCCCATCCTGCCCTTCCCTACCGACAGGATGGGTGGGCTTCACAACTATTGCGCCCTTAACCTTTCCTGACGCCTTACTGTACTCCCCGTGCTGGCCCCGCTCCACCACAGGAACGGGGTCTGGCAGTTTGGGGGAGCCCGCAGCCTGAACCAGCTTTGCAGCTGGCCCAGACTGCTGGAAGGGGACAAATACATATTGTACCGTCTCCTTTGTCTTCCTTTTCTTGGACCTCTGCTGGACCACCACATCTTCACACTCCTCGTCCCCAAAGGTGAAATTCTGGAGGTGGGCTGGGGACTCCTGCATCACAATTGCCCTCAGCAGACCCCCAGCCTCACCCTCCACGTCATCCTCCTCACTCTCGCTTGGCGGAAGTGCCACCTGTCCAGCCTCAATGTAGCTGTCCTGGGTCTGGGTGTCACCTGGAATAGCTACAACTCCCACACTTTCCTCCATCTTCTCCTCTTCACCACCATCCTCACTATCTTCGCCGCCACTACTCTCCCCATCATCCACCTCCACCTTACCTGGGGATTTCGTGGCGGCAAACCGATCGCTGTTGATCAGCTTCTCCTTGAAGAGACCTCTCCCCTCCAGTATCTCCGCTCTCCTCGCCTCCAGCTTCACAATCTCGCCCTTCAGCGATGTTATCCTCTTCTTCAGTTCTGGCTTGCTCTTTCTGGATCCTGTACTCATCAGACTCTGGGTCGCACGCAGATCCTCTCTGGCCATCCTCAGCTCCTTGCCGCGCTGCTCGTACTCCGCAAACCTTGCGGCCATGCGAGAGCAGTACATGGAACTGGACTCGCCGGGCCCACTCTCCGACCACATCTCCACACTGCTTTTCCGTGCCTTTCTTCCACCAGTGGATCTCTGGCTGGCACCCGTAGCCTGGGTAGCAGAGCCTGCATTGCTGCAGACTCTGCCCGATCTTCTCCCGGCCGGAACAATGGCTGTCGAAGTTTTCACTCCACTTCCCGCCAGCCTGGAACGGGGAGTGGAGCCACGAGGCTCCATTGCAGGAGCTTCTTCCCCAGGAATCTGCCACAAACCTGGGGAAAGCTTGTTGGAAAACTCTGCTTGGCTCTGCTCTGCTGGAAGTCTCAGGAGACACACCCGCACACACCCTGCTGGGAGCAGCAACTCTTTTTATTATAAAAATGCAAAACAAATCAGATACAAAATATTAAACAAAAACAAGCTTAACCAGCTATAACAAACATAACATAAATAAAATTGCAAAAACAAATTCTGCCTAACCGGCCAGCCCAAATTTACTAAAATACACTTTTACTTTTTTCACATACCAAAAAAACTAAATATCACACTCAAACACGCATTCCAAAAAGAACATAAAAATAGCCCAACTTGGCTTATAAAAATATATAAAACATAAAATAAGCACGACTTGGCTATAAAACAAAAGAAAAGGAACATAAAGGTAGCACAACTTGGCTGTAACTCAAAAATGACCCTTACCCAGGGGAAAAAAAAAAAAAAAAAAAAAATAAAAAATAAAAAAAGTAAAAAAAATAAAAATAAAAAAAAATAAAAAAAATAAAAAATATTTCAGCACAACTTGCTAATAAATAACACTCTGCCTCACAGCCAGAGATCCACCGGTGAAAGAAGGGCAGGGAAAAGCAGCGCGGAGACGCGGCCGGAGAGAGGGCCCAAAGAGCCCAGCCCCACGCACCGCCCCCGCACGGCCGCAAGGCCCGCGAAGCACGCCCAGCACGGCAAGGAGCCGAGGACGGCCAGAGAGGATCTGCGCGCGGCCCAGAAACCGGCGAGAGCCGGACCCAAAAAGAGCAAGCCACAACCGAAGAAAAGGACAACACCGCCGAAAAGCGAGACCGCGAAGCCGGAAGCGAGGAGAACAGAGACACCGGAGGGGAGCAGCCCCCCCAAGGAGGAAAAAATAAAATATAAAATTTTATACACAAACATGTATACATGCATATACGCAAGCATACACATACATACATATATATATATATACATACACATGTATATACACATAAACGCACACATATACATACACATAAACACATATGACACTACTTAACTACTGGCCCGACTGCACTATACACTATATAATATAAAACAATATAAATACAAAACCCAATATATACAAAACACAATACAAAACTTACTGAAAATACACAAAAATATACTACAGAAAACAACGGAAAACACCTACACTAAAACTGTCCCCTCACCCACACCACCCCTCCTGTACATGGGTCAGAGTCCATACCGTCCATACAGTTCACAAAGTCCAGTCCTTAACTGACCCATGTCAGGACCCCAAAACACCACAAAACCACCACCCACAAATACACCCTCCCCACCTAACACTCCTCCCAACCAACTTATATACAAACTTATACATTCTGAACCACCACCCCCTTTAGGCCCAAGTTTGGTTGCCTGTAAGCCCTTCATACCATGTAAATTGAAAACAAAACAAAAAGCTAATGTGCACATGCATCAGCCCACCACCAGGGAGAAGGATGGCAGACCTGATACATAAATCATTTTATACTCTTTCCCTAACTCCCCCTACAATTCTCCCTAATTCTATCCCTACAATAAATCTGACCCTACCCTCACCCTATCTCTACCCCTATAACACTGCCCCTAACCAAAAATAAAAGGTACTCTACCCAAAAGGTTTAGTACCTAGGGCACATGAAATGAGAAACCTCTCCACAGGAGAGAAGCCCTACTGGTACCAAGACTGCCATACTCCAAAGACCTGATCTTCCCGAGGTCACCAGTGATGTTCCTACAGACCTCCACCTCGGAGAGGATTTTCTGTTGGGTCGACACTAAGCACCGTGCGTTCCACGTGTAGTACCTAACCACTAAACTGACTAAAAATAAAGTGCCCCGATCTCGGCCACCCAGGTTCCTGAATGCCCCATAAGCCCACTCCGGATAGGCAAGGCCGGCAAGTTGACTCCAGCCGATGGAAGCGCCCACCCTGTTGTAGACCCCTATGTTAAAGGGACAATGAAGCAGGAAGTGGTCCATGCTTTCCAGCGTGTCCCCACACTCTTCTCGGGGACATCCCCGGTCATCAGAGTTCCTGTACTTCAGGTTGTCCCTTACACATAGCTTCCCCTGAAAGCAGCGCCAGGCCAAGTCCCAAAACTTCTGGGGGATCCTTTTCATGTTTAAAAGATACAACCCCTCCCTCAGATCCCGACCTGGGCAGTCCCTGAGCGCCAGAGGCTTCTGGAAGTGGGTCAACAGAACCCGTTTGTCAAGGAACTGCCTTGACTGGGTCCTGATCTCCCACACTCCCAGACCCCACCGACGTATCGCCTTCAGAGTCGGGGTAGCGTAAGCCGGAAGATATCCATGTGGTGTACGGAGGTCCTTCACTTGCCCTCCTGTCTCCCATTCCTGGAAGAAAGGCCGAAACCACTCCTTGCAGGAGAGTACCCACGGAGGAGCCCTCTCTTTCCAGAGGTTTGCAATGTTGGCTTTCAAGAAGGTGTTCGTTAAGAACACCACGGGGTTTACCATAGATAAACCCCCTAGTCTCCTCGTGCGGTACGTAACCTCCCTCTTGACTAGGTTCAACCTGTTCCCCCATAACAGTTGGAAAAACAGGCTGTAGACCCTAGTTTAGTAAGCCTCTGGTAAGATACATACACTGCCCAGATAGATAAACAAGGGGAGCAGGTACGATTTGATCAGGTGTACCCTTTCCCTGAGGGTCATAGACCAACCCTTCCACTGGTTCACCCTCTGAGTGGCATCCTGGAGCTTACCATCCCAGTTTTTGGTGGGATAATCATCCTGGCCGAATGTGATGCCCAGAATTTTTGCTGACTCTTGGAGCCCTGGAAGGGTGTCCGGGAGATCAAACGTGGGATCTCCCCCTCCCAGCCAGAGACTTTCACACTTATCCCGGTTGATCTTGGACCCGGATGCCTCCGAGTAGCGGTCCACCTCTGACATCACCACATCGACCTCCTCCCGTGAGGAGACGAAAATAGTGACATCATCAGCGTACGCCACCACTCTCTGGGCGACATCCGGCTCCGCCAGAGTCATCCCGACTCCCGCCAACGGCCCACAATCTACCCTCCGGACGAAGGGATCGATTGCGAACACGTATAACAGCGGGCTCAAAGGACAACCCTGACGGACTCCGGACCCCACCTCAAAAGAGCGGCCAGACCAACCGTTCACCAGCGGGAAACTCTCTGCCCCTGCATATAAGGTGACAAGCCAATTCACAAAAGTACTCGGTAAGCCATATCTCAGGAGGACGGACCAGAGGTATTCGTGGTTCACCCGATCAAATGCTTTGGCCTGATCCAAGGACAGCATGTACCCCTTCCAGAGACCCGCACTACTCCGCTCCACTGCCTCCCTGACACTGAGGACAGCACTTAAGGTGCTTCGGCCCGGAACAGAGCAGTGCTGGGCCCCCGAAAGGAGCCGGGGTGCAAACTTCACCAACCGATTAAACAGTATCTTGGCCAGAAGCTTCCTGTCCGTATTGAGAAGAGCTATGGGCCTCCAATTCTCAATCCGGCTAGGATCTTTACCCTTTGACAGAAGAATCAGGGCTGACCTCCTCATTGACTTTGGTAGAGTGCCCGAGGAGAGACACTCATTGAATACCTCAGTCAAGAGGGGAGCTAAAGACTCCTTAAAGGTCCTGTACCACTCGGATGTTAAGCCATCCGGGCCTGGCGACTTCTTGGGGGCGAGCCCCTCGATCGCCAGTCTCACTTCCTCTTCCCTGATTTCTTCTGCCAAAACATCAAGAGAGGGGTCTACCCCTGGCTCAGGAATAGTTTCAGCCAGGAAAGCCGACATCCCGTCTCGATTTAGATCCTTCCTTCCCAAGAGGTGCGAGTAGAAGGATCTGACGACCTCCAGGATCCCTGATCTGGACCGATTCAGAGATCCCGTACTATCAATCAGTCCTGAGACCACTTTACTACTCACTGACATCTTACAGTTCTTGTAAGGGTCGGGCGAGCAGTACCTCCCGTAATCCCTCTCAAAAACCAAAGATGCGTGCCTATCGTACTGACACCCCATCAGCAAGGATTTCACTCTGGAGATATCCTCCCGGCTACCTCCAGTCGAGACAAGGAGCTCGAGTTTCCTCCTCAGACCCCGATACAGGCGGTACCTATTCAGGGACCTGAGGCTCGAGAGCTGGCGGAAGAACCCCGCAACCCGCTTCTTGAATATCTCCCACCACTCTGACTTACTACTACAAAAGTCCAGTAAAGGTACCTGACTCTGAAGAAAGTCCTCAAAGGACTGTCTTATCTCCGCTTCCTCCAGGAGGGACGAATTCAGCTTCCAATAACCTTTACCCATCCGGGGGGTCTCTGAAACATTCAAGGAAAACAAAATCATACAGTGATCGGAGAATTCCACCTCAACCACGGACACTGCAGAAGAGACGGCTTCCTCCTTTAAATAAAACCTGTCTATCCTAGACCTGCAGCTACCTCGATGATAGGTGAAACCCACGTGGCCTGAGGGGCTCCGGATGTGGGCGTCCTCTAGGCGAGCTTCCCTAACTATATTATTGAGGGCCACGCTATCGTAAGCCAGCGGACCATTGGAACCTCTCCTATCTTGGGACCTCGTGACATTATTGAAGTCCCCTCCAAAAATCACTTGCCGGCTAGTAAAAAGGAAGGGCTTAATCCTCATAAAGAGATCTTTGCGGCCCCACTTGGTTTGTGGGGCGTAGATGTTAATGAGCCGGAGCTCTTGCCCCTTCATGAGGACATCTAAGATCAGGCACCTCCCCATTTCTAACTCAATAACCCGTCGGCATTCAACCGGAGCGGTAAAAAGGACCGCCACCCCACTATACGGCTCAGCCGCAAGAGACCAGTGGGAGGGACCGCACCTCCACTCTCTTCTGGCTTTTAACAGGGAGGCTGAATCTGACAACCTGGTCTCTTGCAGATACAAAATGTCGGCTTCAACACGGCCGAGAAAATCAAAGGCTGCGAATCTAGCCGTATCAGACTTTATGCTGGCACAGTTAATGGATGCCAGCGTCAATGGGGTGAGTGCCGCCATCATGGGTGATTAAGTTAGATGGCCTCACCTTTATTTCTTCTTCCCCTTCTTCTTCGTGCCCTCATCCCCAGAAGAAGAAGAAAGGGCAGGACCGCTTTTACCCCTTTTTTTGGACTCACTCTGGTCCATATGGTCCCCGTCTCCGTCCGACCCCGGTCTAGCCCTGCCCTCTGAGGAAGGTGCCTCAACAGGACAGGGCCCAGTTCCCCCCAGAGGCTCTCTCTCCCTAGGCACCTCGCCCTCACCTTCCCCCTCCAAGGAGGGGGAGGAGATGTTATCAAGGACGAGGTACCGGTTTGACAGGTCAACCAGAGGGGGGGCAGTCAGGCTTCCGCTTTGGACCCGGCCCGCAGTACGAGGGAGAGAGGGCTTGGACCTCTTCTTTCTCCCTTTCCTTTTGCCCTTGTCTTTCTTTTTGGCCTTCTCTACACTCTCCTCATCCACACTTTCATAGTGGGAGGAATCGGAAGAGTCGGCCATATTGCCTTCCTCTTCGCCCAGTGTCCTGACCTCCTCATCCAGCACGTCCTCCTCCAGGGCTTCAGTCATTTCAGGGCCAGCTTCAGGAGCAGGGGCCGGAGCTACCCCCGTCACTTGGGCACTCTCCTGCTCCCTACTCCTCCTCCGATTTTCCTCCCGCCTTAGTTTGGCGGGGCCCTTCTTCCTCACTAGCCCTGGTGCGCCCCCATCCCTGCTCGTACCCTCTCCAGCCGAGGCAACTTCACAGCTCTCCCCAGCCGGAGCGGCCGCTGCACGGGCGAAGGCGCTAGGACAACGGCTGAAAGGGTGCCCGAGGACACCACACAGATGGCAGCGGATCTGCCTACAGGATGCGGCCAGATGACCCACCCCACCACACAAAGCACAGACCTGTACAGTACAAGCTGCGCTAAAATGGGTGGGGCTACCGCACCTGTGACAGACCTTAGGCTGCCCCTGGTAGAAGACCTGGATCCTGTCACGTCCAAGGAAGGCGGCTGACGGAATGTGGGCAACCGTACTCCCTGAACGCCTGAGTTTGACGGAAAACGTCCAGGCCCCGGACCAGATCCCGTGCTCATCAATGTTTTTCTTGGGCATGTCCGTCACATCCCCATACCGACCGAGCCAGGTCATGATGTCGTAACAAGAAAGTGACTCGTTACGGGTCAAAACGGTCACCTTCTTGACCGAGTTCTGACGGGAAATTGCCTTTACGGCAAAATCCCGCCAGCCGGGCTCGTTCTTCGCCACCTCGTAGTTTGACCAGAAGAGTTCGAGACCCTCTGGCCGAACGAAACTGACGTCAAACTCGGACGTACCGTAGGGGTGGATCAGGGCAAAGATGTCACTCGCCCTGAATTCCATCTGGAGGAGGAGCTCAACCACTTTAGCGCGAGGTGGGCACGCATCCTCACCCCTCCAAATCAGACGGACCACATTCCTGCGGTTATTGTCCTGCCCGGTTGTCGGGAGGGACCAGACCACCTCCCCATTCTGCTCTCGGAAAGCCCCCAAACCGTGCCTCTCTATCCAGAAAGACAGGTCGACCTCACCCCTTCCCTCTACCTGGATCGACCTGTCTCCCCTACGCAGAGCCTCCAGGAGGCGCTGTTGCAAGTAACCCCCGGGGACGGACGGAGACGGGGACCCCCCTGGACCCCCGGCAGCGACATTAGCATAGCTCCTAGGAGCAGTCACTGCCGAGGGGGCAGCCGGGCCAGACCCAGACCCAGACCCAGAACCACCATTCACACCACCACTCACACCACCACTCACATCATCCTTTTTCCCATTCATACCACTACTCCCACCAACATTCACTCCACTGACACTCCTCTCATCCACAACACTACTACACTCAGCATTCTCACTCATACCCTGCCTAACTGATTCTGGGCTGGCTGGGATTTGTAGTACCGCTGGCTTAATTTCCGGCTTGGCTGCTGCTGCTGCTGATGATGATGATGGCTCCTCCTTCTGAATGATCAATGGTGCCTCCTGAGTCTGGTGCTGCCCCACCGAGCGCACCCCAGCTCCTCCCACGGCGCCATTGCCGGACACTGATCCCGACACCGGGACACTCCCCCCCCTCACAGGGGAGTGCCCTGCAGTGCCCGCAGAACACACTGTACTCGGGGGACCGCCCCCCGAGCACACAGACACAACGCTCTCTGGCGCCCCGGACACTCCCCCCCCTCACAGGGGAGTGCCCCGCGGCGCCAGTAGTGCCCACAGTACTCGGGGAACCGCCCCCCGAGCACACGGCAGCATAACTTGCCTCTGGCACTTGGACACGCCCCCTGCCACCCTGGGGTGGTCCTGCAGTGCCAGAGCTGCCCGGCATGTGCCCATCCTGCCCTTCCCTACCGACAGGATGGGTGGGCTTCACAACTATTGCGCCCTTAGCCTTTCCTGACGCCTTACTGTACTCCCCGTGCTGGCCCCGCTCCACCACAGGAACGGGGTCTGGCAGTTTGGGGGAGCCCGCAGCCTGAACCAGCTTTGCAGCTGGCCCAGACTGCTGGAAGGGGACAAATACATATTGTACCGTCTCCTTTGTCTTCCTTTTCTTGGACCTCTGCTTGACCACCACATCTTCACATTCCTCGTCCCCAAAGGTGAAATTCTGGAGGTGGGCTGGGGACTCCTGCATCACAATTGCCCTCAGCAGACCCCCAGCCTCACCCTCCACGTCATCCTCCTCACTCTCGCTTGGCGGAAGTGCCACCTGTCCAGCCTCAATGTAGCTGTCCTGGGTCTGGGTGTCACCTGGAGTAGCTACAACTCCCACACTTTCCTCCATCTTCTCCTCTTCACCACCATCCTCACTATCTTCGCCGCCACTACTCTCCCCATCATCCACCTCCACCTTACCTGGGGATTTCGTGGCGGCAAACCGATTGCTGTTGATCAGCTTCTCCTTGAAGAGTCCGCTCCCCTCCAGTATCTCCGCTCTCCTCGCCTCCAGCCTCACAATCTCGCCTTTCAGCGATGTTATCCTCTTCTTCAGTTCTGGCTTGCTCTTTCTGGATCCGGTACTCATCAGACTCTGGGTCGCACGCAGATCCTCTCTGGCCATCCTCAGCTCCTTGCCGCGCTGCTCGTACTCCGCAAACCTTGCGGCCATGCGGGAGCAGTACGTGGAACTGGACTCGCCGGGCCCACTCTCCGACCACATCTCCACACTGCTTTTCCTTGCCTTTCTTCCACCAGTGGATCTCTGGCTGGCATCCGTAGCCTGGGTAGCAGAGCCTGCATTGCTGCAGACTCTGCCCGATCTTCTCCCGGCCGGAACAATGGCTGTCGAAGTTTTCACTCCACTTCCCGCCAGCCTGGAACGGGGAGTGGAGCCACGAGGCTCCATTGCAGGAGCTTCTTCCCCAGGAATCTGCCACAAACCTGGGGAAAGCTTGTTGGAAAACTCTGCTTGGCTCTGCTCTGCTGGAAGTCTCAGGAGACACACCCGCACACACCCTGCTGGGAGCAGCAACTCTTTTTATTATAAAAATGCAAAACAAATCAGATACAAAATATTAAACAAAAACAAGCTTAACCAGCTATAACAAACATAACATAAATAAAATTGCAAAAACAAATTCTGCCTAACCGGCCAGCCCAAATTTACTAAAATACACTTTTACTTTTTTCACATACCAAAAAACTAAATATCACACTCAAACACGCATTCCAAAAAGAACATAAAAATAGCCCAACTTGGCTTATAAAAATATATAAAACATAAAATAAGCACGACTTGGCTATAAAACAAAAGAAAAGGAACATAAAAGGTAGCACAACTTGGCTGTAACTCAAAAATGACCCTTACCCAGGGGAAAAAAAATAAAATAAAAAAAAAAAAAAAAAAAAAAAGTAAAAAAAAAAAAAAAAAAAAAATATTTCAGCACAACTTGCTAATAAATAACACTCTGCCTCACAGCCAGAGATCCACCGGTGAAAGAAGGGCAGGGAAAAGCAGCGCGGAGACGCGGCCGGAGAGAGGGCCCAAAGAGCCCAGCCCCACGCACCGCCCCCGCACGGCCGCAAGGCCCGCGAAGCACGCCCAGCACGGCAAGGAGCCGAGGACGGCCAGAGAGGATCTGCGCGCGGCCCAGAAACCGGCGAGAGCCGGACCCAAAAAGAGCAAGCCACAACCGAAGAAAAGGACAACACCGCCGAAAAGCGAGACCGCGAAGCCGAAAGTGAGGAGAACAGAGACACCGGAGGGGAGCAGCCCCCCCAAGGAGGAAAAAATAAAATATAAAATTTTATACACAAACATGTATACATGCATATACGCAAGCATACACATACATACATATATATATATATACATACACATGTATATACACATAAACGCACACATATACATACACATAAACACATATGACACTACTTAACTACTGGCCCGACTGCACTATACACTATATAATATAAAACAATATAAATACAAAACACAATATATACAAAACACAATACAAAACTTACTGAAAATACACAAAAATATACTACAGAAAACAACGGAAAACACCTACACTAAAACTGTCCCCTCACCCACACCACCCCTCCTGTACATGGGTCAGAGTCCATACCGTCCATACAGTTCACAAAGTCCAGTCCTTAACTGACCCATGTCAGGACCCCAAAACACCACAAAACCACCACCCACAAATACACCCTCCCCACCTAACACTCCTCCCAACCAACTTATATACAAACTTATACATTCTGAACCACCACCCCCTTTAGGCCCAAGTTTGGTTGCCTGTAAGCCCTTCATACCATGTAAATTGAAAACAAAACAAAAAGCTAATGTGCACATGCATCAGCCCACCACCAGGGAGAAGGATGGCAGACCTGATACATAAATCATTTTATACTCTTTCCCTAACTCCCCCTACAATTCTCCCTAATTCTATCCCTACAATAAATCTGACCCTACCCTCACCCTATCTCTACCCCTATAACACTGCCCCTAACCAAAAATAAAAGGTACTCTACCCAAAAGGTTTAGTACCTAGGGCACATGAAATGAGAAACCTCTCCACAGGAGAGAAGCCTTACTGGTACCAAGACTGCCATACTCCAAAGACCTGATCTTCCCGAGGTCACCAGTGATGTTCCTACAGACCTCCACCTCGGAGAGGATTTTCTGTTGGGTCGACACTAAGCACCGTGCGTTCCACGTGTAGTACCTAACCACTAAACTGACTAAAAATAAAGTGCCCCGATCTCGGCCACCCAGGTTCCTGAATGCCCCATAAGCCCACTCCGGATAGGCAAGGCCGGCAAGTTGACTCCAGCCGATGGAAGCGCCCACCCTGTTGTAGACCCCTATGTTAAAGGGACAATGAAGCAGGAAGTGGTCCATGCTTTCCAGCGTGTCCCCACACTCTTCTCGGGGACATCCCCGGTCATCAGAGTTCCTGTACTTCAGGTTGTCCCTTACACATAGCTTCCCCTGAAAGCAGCGCCAGGCCAAGTCCCAAAACTTCTGGGGGATCCTTTTCATGTTTAAAAGATACAACCCCTCCCTCAGATCCCGACCTGGGCAGTCCCTGAGCGCCAGAGGCTTCTGGAAGTGGGTCAACAGAACCCGTTTGTCAAGGAACTGCCTTGACTGGGTCCTGATCTCCCACACTCCCAGACCCCACCGACGTATCGCCTTCAGAGTCGGGGTAGCGTAAGCTGGAAGATATCCATGTGGTGTACGGAGGTCCTTCACTTGCCCTCCTGTCTCCCATTCCTGGAAGAAAGGCCGAAACCACTCCTTGCAGGAGAGTACCCACGGAGGAGCCCTCTCTTTCCAGAGGTTTGCAATGTTGGCTTTCAAGAAGGTGTTCGTTAAGAACACCACGGGGTTTACCATAGATAAACCCCCTAGTCTCCTCGTGCGGTACGTAACCTCCCTCTTGACTAGGTTCAACCTGTTCCCCCATAACAGTTGGAAAAACAGGCTGTAGACCCTAGTGTAGTAAGCCTCTGGTAAGATACATACACTGCCCAGATAGATAAACAAGGGGAGCAGGTACGATTTGATCAGGTGTACCCTTTCCCTGAGGGTCATAGACCAACCCTTCCACTGGTTCACCCTCTGAGTGGCATCCTGGAGCTTACCATCCCAGTTTTTGGTGGGATAATCATCCTGGCCGAATGTGATGCCCAGAATTTTTGCTGACTCTTGGAGCCCTGGAAGGGTGTCAGGGAGATCAAACGTGGGATCTCCCCCTCCCAGCCAGAGACTTTCACACTTATCCCGGTTGATCTTGGACCCGGATGCCTCCGAGTAGCGGTCCACCTCTGACACCACCACATCGACCTCCTCCCGTGAGGAGACGAAAATAGTGACATCATCAGCGTACGCCACCACTCTCTGGGCGACATCCGGCTCCGCCAGAGTCATCCCGACTCCCGCCAACGGCCCACAATCTACCCTCCGGACGAAGGGATCGATTGCGAACACGTATAACAGCGGGCTCAAAGGACAACCCTGACGGACTCCGGACCCCACCTCAAAAGAGCGGCCAGACCAACCGTTCACCAGCGGGAAACTCTCTGCCCCTGCATATAAGGTGACAAGCCAATTCACAAAAGTACTCGGTAAGCCATATCTCAGGAGGACGGACCAGAGGTATTCGTGGTTCACCCGATCAAATGCTTTGGCCTGATCCAAGGACAGCATGTACCCCTTCCAGAGACCCGCACCACTCCGCTCCACTGCCTCCCTGACACTGAGGACAGCACTTAAGGTGCTTCGGCCCGGAACAGAGCAGTGCTGGTCCCCCGAAAGGAGCCGGGGTGCAAACTTCACCAACCGATTAAACAGTATCTTGGCCAGAAGCTTCCTGTCCGTATTGAGAAGAGCTATGGGCCTCCAATTCTCAATCCGGCTAGGATCTTTACCCTTTGACAGAAGAATCAGGGCTGACCTCCTCATTGACTTTGGTAGAGTGCCCGAGGAGAGACACTCATTGAATACCTCAGTCAAGAGGGGAGCTAAAGACTCCTTAAAGGTCCTGTACCACTCGGATGTTAAGCCATCCGGGCCTGGCGACTTCTTGGGGGCGAGCCCCTCGATCGCCAGTCTCACTTCCTCTTCCCTGATTTCTTCTGCCAAAACATCAAGAGAGGGGTCTACCCCTGGCTCAGGAATAGTTTCAGCCAGGAAAGCCGACATCCCGTCTCGATTTAGATCCTTCCTTCCCAAGAGGTGCGAGTAGAAGGATCTGACGACCTCCAGGATCCCTGATCTGGACCGATTCAGAGATCCCGTACTATCAATCAGTCCTGAGACCACTTTACTACTCACTGACATCTTACAGTTCTTGTAAGGGTCGGGCGAGCGGTACCTCCCGTAATCCCTCTCAAAAACCAAAGATGCGTGCCTATCGTACTGACACCCCATCAGCAAGGATTTCACTCTGGAGATATCCTCCCGGCTACCTCCAGTCGAGACAAGGAGCTCGAGTTTCCTCCTCAGACCCCGATACAGGCGGTACCTATTCAGGGACCTGAGGCTCGAGAGCTGGCGGAAGAACCCCGCAACCCGCTTCTTGAATATCTCCCACCACTCTGACTTACTACTACAAAAGTCCAGTAAAGGTACCTGACTCTGAAGAAAGTCCTCAAAGGACTGTCTTATCTCCGCTTCCTCCAGGAGGGACGAATTCAGCTTCCAATAACCTTTACCCATCCGGGGGGTCTCTGAAACATTCAAGGAAAACAAAATCATACAGTGATCGGAGAATTCCACCTCAACCACGGACACTGCAGAAGAGACTGCTTCCTCCTTTAAATAAAACCTGTCTATCCTAGACCTGCAGCTACCTCGATGATAGGTGAAACCCACGTGGCCTGAGGGGCTCCGGATGTGGGCGTCCTCCAGGCGAGCTTCCCTAACTATATTATTGAGGGCCACGCTATCGTAAGCCAGCGGACCATTGGAACCTCTCCTATCTTGGGACCTCGTGACATTATTGAAGTCCCCTCCAAAAATCACTTGCCGGCTAGTAAAAAGGAAGGGCTTAATCCTCATAAAGAGATCTTTGCGGCCCCACTTGGTTTGTGGGGCGTAGATGTTAATGAGCCGGAGCTCTTGCCCCTTCATGAGGACATCTAAGATCAGGCACCTCCCCATTTCTAACTCAATAACCCGTCGGCATTCAACCGGAGCGGTAAAAAGGACCGCCACCCCACTATACGGCTCAGCCGCAAGAGACCAGTGGGAGGGACCGCACCTCCACTCTCTTCTGGCTTTTACCAGGGAGGCTGAATCTGACAACCTGGTCTCTTGCAGATACAAAATGTCGGCTTCAACACGGCCGAGAAAATCAAAGGCTGCGAATCTAGCCGTATCAGACTTTATGCTGGCACAGTTAATGGATGCCAGCGTCAATGGGGTGAGTGCCGCCATCATGGGTGATTAAGTTAGATGGCCTCACCTTTATTTCTTCTTCCCCTTCTTCTTCGTGCCCTCATCCCCAGAAGAAGAAGAAAGGGCAGGACCGCTTTTACCCCTTTTTTTGGACTCACTCTGGTCCATATGGTCCCCGTCTCCGTCCGACCCCGGTCTAGCCCTGCCCTCTGAGGAAGGTGCCTCAACAGGACAGGGCCCAGTTCCCCCCAGAGGCTCTCTCTCCCTAGGCACCTCGCCCTCACCTTCCCCCTCCAAGGAGGGGGAGGAGATGTTATCAAGGACGAGGTACCGGTTTGACAGGTCAACCAGAGGGGGGGCAGTCAGGCTTCCGCTTTGGACCCGGCCCGCAGTACGAGGGAGAGAGGGCTTGGACCTCTTCTTTCTCCCTTTCCTTTTGCCCTTGTCTTTCTTTTTGGCCTTCTCTACACTCTCCTCATCCACACTTTCATAGTGGGAGGAATCGGAAGAGTCGGCCATATTGCCTTCCTCTTCGCCCAGTCTCCTGACCTCCTCATCCAGCACGTCCTCCTCCAGGGCTTCAGTCATTTCAGGGCCAGCTTCAGGAGCAGGGGCCGGAGCTACCCCCGTCACTTGGGCACTCTCCTGCTCCCTACTCCTCCTCCGATTTTCCTCCCGCCTTAGTTTGGCGGGGCCCTTCTTCCTCACTAGCCCTGGTGCGCCCCCATCCCTGCTCGTACCCTCTCCAGCCGAGGCAACTTCACAGCTCTCCCCAGCCGGAGCGGCCGCCGCACGGGCGAAGGCGCTAGGACAACGGCTGAAAGGGTGCCCGAGGACACCACACAGATGGCAGCGGATCTGCCTACAGGATGCGGCCAGATGACCCACCCCACCACACAAAGCACAGACCTGTACAGTACAAGCTGCGCTAAAATGGGTGGGGCTACCGCACCTGTGACAGACCTTAGGCTGCCCCTGGTAGAAGACCTGGATCCTGTCACGTCCAAGGAAGGCGGCTGACGGAATGTGGGCAACCGTACTCCCTGAACGCCTGAGTTTGACGGAAAACGTCCAGGCCCCGGACCAGATCCCGTGCTCATCAATGTTTTTCTTGGGCATGTCCGTCACATCCCCATACCGACCGAGCCAGGTCATGATGTCGTAACAAGAAAGTGACTCGTTACGGGTCAAAACGGTCACCTTCTTGACCGAGTTCTGACGGGAAATTGCCTTTACGGCAAAATCCCGCCAGCCGGGCTCGTTCTTCGCCACCTCGTAGTTTGACCAGAAGAGTTCGAGACCCTCTGGCCGAACGAAACTGACGTCAAACTCGGTCGTACCGTAGGGGTGGATCAGGGCAAAGATGTCACTCGCCCTGAATTCCATCTGGAGGAGGAGCTCAACCACTTTAGCGCGAGGTGGGCACGCATCCTCACCCCTCCAAATCAGACGGACCACATTCCTGCGGTTATTGTCCTGCCCGGTTGTCGGGAGGGACCAGACCACCTCCCCATTCTGCTCTCGGAAAGCCCCCAAACCGTGCCTCTCTATCCAGAAAGACAGGTCGACCTCACCCCTTCCCTCTACCTGGATCGACCTGTCTCCCCTACGCAGAGCCTCCAGGAGGCGCTGTTGCAAGTAACCCCCGGGGACGGACGGAGACGGGGACCCCCCTGGACCCCCGGCAGCGACATTAGCATAGCTCCTAGGAGCAGTCACTGCCGGGGGGGCAGCCGGGCCAGACCCAGACCCAGACCCAGAGCCACCATTCACACCACCACTCACACCACCACTCACATCATCCTTTTTCCCATTCATACCACTACTCCCACCAACATTCACTCCACTGACACTCCTCTCATCCACAACACTACTACACTCAGCATTCTCACTCATACCCTGCCTAACTGATTCTGGGCTGGCTGGGATTTGTAGTACCGCTGGCTTAATTTCCGGCTTGGCTGCTGCTGCTGCTGATGATGATGATGGCTCCTCCTTCTGAATGATCAATGGTGCCTCCTGAGTCTGGGGCTGCCCCACCGAGCGCACCCCAGCTCCTCCCACGGCGCCATTGCCGGACACTGATCCCGACACCGGGACACTCCCCCCCCTCACAGGGGAGTGCCCTGCAGTGCCCGCAGAACACACTGTACTCGGGGGACCGCCCCCCGAGCACACAGACACAACGCTCTCTGGCGCCCGGACACTCCCCCCCCTCACAGGGGAGTGCCCCGCGGCGCCAGTAGTGCCCACAGTACTCGGGGAACCGCCCCCCGAGCACACGGCAGCATAACTTGCCTCTGGCACTTGGACACGCCCCCTGCCACCCTGGGGCGGTCCTGCAGTGCCAGAGCTGCCCGGCATGTGCCCATCCTGCCCTTCCCTACCAACAGGATGGGTGGGCTTCACAACTATTGCGCCCTTAGCCTTTCCTGACGCCTTACTGTACTCCCCGTGCTGGCCCCGCTCCACCACAGGAACGGGGTCTGGCAGTTTGGGGGAGCCCGCAGCCTGAACCAGCTTTGCAGCTGGCCCAGACTGCTGGAAGGGGACAAATACATATTGTACCGTCTCCTTTGTCTTCCTTTTCTTGGACCTCTGCTTGACCACCACATCTTCACATTCCTCGTCCACAAAGGTGAAATTCTGGAGGTGGGCTGGGGACTCCTGCATCACAATTGCCCTCAGCAGACCCCCAGCCTCACCCTCCACGTCATCCTCCTCACTCTCGCTTGGCGGAAGTGCCACCTGTCCAGCCTCAATGTAGCTGTCCTGGGTCTGGGTGTCACCTGGAGTAGCTACAACTCCCACACTTTCCTCCATCTTCTCCTCTTCACCACCATCCTCACTATCTTCGCCGCCACTACTCTCCCCATCATCCACCTCCACCTTACCTGGGGATTTCGTGGCGGCAAACCGATTGCTGTTGATCAGCTTCTCCTTGAAGAGTCCGCTCCCCTCCAGTATCTCCGCTCTCCTCGCCTCCAGCCTCACAATCTCGCCTTTCAGCGATGTTATCCTCTTCTTCAGTTCTGGCTTGCTCTTTCTGGATCCGGTACTCATCAGACTCTGGGTCGCACGCAGATCCTCTCTGGCCATCCTCAGCTCCTTGCCGCGCTGCTCGTACTCCGCAAACCTTGCGGCCATGCGGGAGCAGTACGTGGAACTGGACTCGCCGGGCCCACTCTCCGACCACATCTCCACACTGCTTTTCCTTGCCTTTCTTCCACCAGTGGATCTCTGGCTGGCATCCGTAGCCTGGGTAGCAGAGCCTGCATTGCTGCAGACTCTGCCCGATCTTCTCCCGGCCGGAACAATGGCTGTCGAAGTTTTCACTCCACTTCCCGCCAGCCTGGAACGGGGAGTGGAGCCACGAGGCTCCATTGCAGGAGCTTCTTCCCCAGGAATCTGCCACAAACCTGGGGAAAGCTTGTTGGAAAACTCTGCTTGGCTCTGCTCTGCTGGAAGTCTCAGGAGACACACCCGCACACACCCTGCTGGGAGCAGCAATCACTGTCTATGTCAGTGTTTTCCAAGCAGGGAGCCTCCAGCTGTTGCAAAACTACAACTCCCAGCATGCCCGGACAGCCAAAGGCTGTCCGGGCATGCTGGGAGTTGTAGTTTAGCAACAGCTGGGGGCACCCTGCTTGGGAAACACTGGTCTATGTAGAGGACGGCAGCTTCTTCAGGGTCCTGTACAATACATACAATGTCCTAAAAAAAAAAGTAAAATGGAGTCGCCCTGACCTGGTGTCCAAAGGAGCAGCTATCCCTGGTACAGGTAAAGTGTACAGAACATGTAATACCTCTCTGTATTGTAGGTTGTGCAACCAGACACCAGTCAGTGCATACGCTTCAGTAATACAGGTGTTTTACCAGTGAATTGCCCATTCTGTTTGGTCAGTTCTTCCGGCCATTGACACGTATCACAGATCTGGACTGTCTGTACATTGTATGTTGAGTCTGGTTTCAAGTTACGATGGTCCAGAAAAGACCATTGTATGTTGAAACTATTGTATGTTGAGGCCATTGTAAGTTGAGGTATCACTGTACATTGTAATAATTGTCTTTTGCTTTTTATTTGACAGGGAAGAATGGCCATCACTGCAAGTCACCAGAGATTCCTTCAGGTTCTGATGTCTCATGGGATAATGGAAGGTTCTGCTGTAAGGAAATTACATAGACATTGCTGTGAAGTACACAAAGGTCAGTCCATATGGCTTAGATTTAATTAAAAGGTGCTGTTCAGGGAAATATTTTACACTAAGATGTGCTCAGGGGTTCTTAGGTTACACTAAGATGTACTCACCTGCCAAAGATCCCCTCCTGGCGTCGTTCTTAGTGTTGTCCGCTGCTCAGAACTTCCTGTTTTTTGTCCTGACACATGGAAAATGCCCATTCGGCAAATTGCTGTATGAGGCAGGTCCCCTCTGTGGCCAGTGATTGGCTGAGTGGGCAATAGAGATGGAGAACAGGAAGTTATGAGCAGTGGGAATAGCACATAATCATCGACAGGTTACTACAGTAACCCCCCGACATGTGATGGCCCCGACATGTGATCAAATCGACATAAGATGGCCTCTCAGAGGCCATTGCATGTCGATGTCAGCATTGACATACGATGCTTTTATATGTCGGGGC